>NW_027500592.1:0-70052 GCF_021521415.1 Bidens hawaiensis
TCTTTAAATTTGTTACAGGTACTCAAGGGAACCCGGAGAATGTGTGATTGAGAGTAAAAGTAAAAGTCTAGAAGTTGGAAACTTGGAAACTTAAATAATCCCTTTTGAGTGAAACAACTTTATTTATTTTCGTGGTCAATGATATTGAACCTTTTTGGGTTTAGAATGATTTTAAACTTTTGAATTTGGATTTTTATTTATCGTATCGAGTGACACGTCGGCCGAAACCGGGCTGGGGTGTTACATGTGTACTGAATCTTTTGAATCTCAGTACATTGACTAATGATGACGATGGACTCGATCTCCTCAAGCCATCGTAAAGTTGGTATAACACCTTGGTTTCCATAAAATTCTTTTGGTTCATAGGTTTTGAAATCCTTAAAACTACAACCTTGAGTTACTAAAGGTTTCTTGAGCTTATTATTGAATCGACTATCAGTCTTGAGATTCTGAATGTTTTTATCATGATGTGAAGATTTTTGATAAGGATGGTTTCTAACGACCTTATTTGAGTGTTTAGCTTTATGTATCTCTTCTTTCATCGCATCCGTGAGAGGAGTCATTGTATCATGAATTATTTCTTGTATTTTAACTGAATATTGTTCATGAATCTCACTATCAGGTTCTATCATGTTCTTGTTGCTTCTTTGATTGGAAACTTTATCATTATTTGCTTGATTGTTTAGGTTCAACATTCTGTAGATAGAATTACATAAGCATGCAAGAAACTTATATACCGATGATATACTATGTGACTTGCAAACTTAATGTTATAAGTACAAGAAATCTATGAAACGTTCAATAAATACGTCGTATTCTTAAAGAATTTCTTTTTAACTTTTCTCTGACCTTAACTAATTTGCACAATCCATATGATTTCCTTTTGAATGATATTAAGGAAATTGTATATTACCATAGTATTTTCCGAATATCTTAATGATGTTTGATAAGGTTCTATTAAGATATAACTACTTATCTCTTATTGTATGTTCTTTGAAACAACTAGTACATGTCTTGTATACAGACGACCCATGAGAATTTTTCTAATTCTCTTTCTAGGTTTGTTTATGTTTCTCTTGCTAAATCTCTCTCTGGTATTGTAGTTATTTATCTTTTAGATTTTGTCGACCTGGACTTTTCCTCAAGCTAATATTTTATTTCTTTCAGACTTGCTGGGAGAATTACAGAATTTTATGCTTCTTATTCCTTGACATAATTTAAAGATAAGTTTAGTATTTCAAAGAAAGTAAAACATATCTTTTATTTATGTTGTATTAGCAAGAATGTACAAAACTACTATTACTATACTTATTACAATTTATTAAGATCTTATTGTCTACTTCTTCCAGCAAATGATCAAATTTTTGATTTTGTTTTCCTTCTTAATGCTTTTACTTGTCTCTTCTTCTCTTTGTCCTTCCTTGTTTCCTATTTCTTCCTTAAGCATTGCTTCTGCTAATTCTGTGACATTGACTTCGTAATGAATTGAATTATCTTCAATGTCATACATTCCTTATAAGGAATTTTGATCCATATTCTAGTATTCTCTTTGAGTGTGAGTGAAGTAAGAATTTTGAATTGCCGGATACTCGAAATATTGTTGTTCCTGATGATTATCTTCTGAATTAGTCATTACTCTTTTTCCATTTGACAATATTGTTTTCTGGAATCTACTTGATCCTTCTCCATGCTCCTTTGGAATTATCTGAGCTAATGGGATGTTAGAGTCGAATGAATTAGAATCTTCTTCCGTTGTTGTCTAGTATGAATCTTCATCGCTAGATATTGGAATTGGGAGTAGAGACGTTCCAATGCATCCCTTTCCTTTACCGGATCGAGGTCGACTGGTATAACTATTGTGATCGGACATCTGTTCAAGGTTTGATTAGGAGTAGGATTATGTTCCTATCTTATCCATACAATCGTAATATTTGTGATTGAAGTCTAGATATTTTTCAGTTAAATATCTAATTTTGCTGTTACTAATATTGATTGCCAGGAAGATACTTCGATTGGCCTTCATATGGTAATTTAGAAACTTGTTGATTGTTCTTGGCTGATAAAGCTTGTATATTGACTGTATTTACTAGCCATATCTGATGGCTCAGATTTAAGTGCAGTGATTGAATGTCTAGCTACTTGGCGTATATATTTTTAGGAATATGTAAACTTTCAATCTTTGCTTATCCCAACTTTATTTAATAAGTAGTTAAAGCTTAGGTACAAATACATTAATACCTAATTTATTGCAACTGATGGCTCTATAATATGATTGATATTTATTTCTGATCAAAGCCTAGGGATGATTAAATACCTAATTTGCTAAGATCGATGGCTCTGATACCAACCTGTCATACCCCGGCTTAGGGCCTAGGCCTATGACCAATAGTTGGTACCAGTTTTGTAAATACATCAGAGTTGTAGTTTATTTTAGCGGAAGACTTAGGTTATAATAAAATATTAGTTGATTTGAAAACTTCTCGGATAATAAATACCCGGTGTTTGATTTATAAAGCTTGTTGAAATACCGTTTGCAATATTTTAATATTAAAAAATGATCCATCATTACCTTGCGAGCATCTAACTTCATGAATGTCTTGCTACCTGTACTAATCTGTGTTCCCTGAAATGTGGGGGAAAATACGTCAGCTAAATGCTGGTGAACACGTATGACTCTATAAAACCTTTGAATGACATTACAATACAATTATAGTTTTCTGCACACTCAGCAGATGAACGTCCACATCTGGGCTTTGTACCACTCCCCTACACACACACAATTGTTCTCCCTAGCTATTTGCGTATAGCCCCTACAAGGAGAACTAGTTATGGCCGTTAGCCCGCGGCCACCTGGCCTTTGATTGATTAGGCTGAACAGATATGTTTGGATCCAGACACATGTGTACTCGGTCTGAGTTGCTTTTATTTTCTATATTGTATTATAATGTTTTAGAGAACACATAATCTCATGCAAACATTGACTGACTCGTTAAGACAAACACTCGTTCATCTTATCGAGTGTAAATATGTTTTGATTGATTGAAAAGGTTAACGTATTCACCTATGATTGTCTTTTGTAAATGATATGGTGATCTCGTTTGAAACCTTGACTGTGAATGAATGATTGATTGACTGACTGATTGATTGATTGATTGACCTATAATAAAATAGGTATATAAATATCCGGATCGTCTTTTGATCCGGCTATAGACCTTTAGTCTAGTTTTGATAGCTTTAAACATTGATTGATCATTTGTTTGAATAAAATATTTAGACCTGTAATCTTTCTGTTTATTGACTAATCATATGCTGAGTTTCTTCTTCATGAAGAAACATCTATAATCTGTTTCTTCTTCAAGAAGAAACGTTCATTGACTACTACCTTTGTATGAAAAATCTTATGTGTCTTAATTATAAAGAAACAATGTTTTAGCTATATTCCTTGTATATAAAATGCTACGTTTCTTAATCATGAAGAAACTATATTCTGACTATATCCTTATGAATGAAATATTACGTGTTCTTAATTGTAAAGAAACATTACTATAATCCTTTGTATGTTTCAAGCTTATGTAAACATAATTACGATCAAGGTTTGGGCTATACCCCTGACTATGGTCTAAGCCATATAATAATAAAATAATGACTTAGGCAGAACCCCTACCTTACACGGGTATTCGGAGTTCATATATGTCTAAGCTTGTACGAGTAGTACTTCTACTATACTTACCTCGTGTACTATGGTTCAGATTCACGGAACTTCGGAGCTTGGCATGCTATACGAGGTTCGGCACGCCAAACGAGGTGTTCGACACACAAAACGATGTGTGCTGCTCGTCGGTACGTACTTCGAGGCAAGTTGGTATGTGGTACTGAAATCGAGGTAGAGAGAGTAATTCTAGAGAGAGAGAAAAGAATTGTGGTGTGTGTGATGAAAGAGCCGTGAGCCCCCCCCCCTTTATAGGCTGATTTGTAGACCATCGCGATACGCGATGGGTTCCTCTCACCCCCGTCGCGTATCGCGACGCCGCAATATTATGGCGCCATACCAGCTTGTGACACGTGCCCACTGACTCATCAAGGTCCATCGTGATACGCGATGACCTGTGTTCTGGGCTCATCGCGTAGCACGATGGGAACCTGAATCTAATTTTTAACTTTTGATCTGTTGTCTTTTGGTAGCTTGTCATGTCTGGGTTTAACTCCCATTGTCCAAAAATACTAAGGCGGCTCTCAAGCGGCTCGCAACGAAGTGCAAAGTGCGCCCTCAAAGCGCCACATTGCGCCCATCGCCCTTCGCCCGAGCCCGTGCGCGTGCGTGTCGGGTGCTTCGCACCCCCTGCTAGGACCACTGGGTGCATGCTAGGCATAAAAGAATATTACTGTGGAATTTTATCTCTTTATAAAGAGCATCCAAATCTTTACCACTTTCCATGTGGGACGGATTTTAACTTCCTTATTTATACCCATATGGAATGCTTCCACTTTCTTACATCTTTCAATGTGGGATGGAATTTCCTTATTCCTAAGATAACTTTATTTATGAGATATTTTATTTCCTTATAGAATGATTCTATTTTTTTTTAAATTTTCTCATTACTTATTTTTGAGAAAAATTATCCTTCAGCTTTACTAAGTTGTCAATTTTGGATCAAAATTTATGGGGATGTTACAACCGATACCGGTACCGAACCGAATATTTTGGTGCCGGTACCGATTCCAAGAATTCGCAATTTTCGGGACTGGGACCGGTCGGTACCGGTATGGTCCCGATCTTATCCCTTTGTGAGAGTGACTAGGTGAGAAGAGAAATAAGTGATTTTTTAGAAGGTTGTATGTAGGGCATGTTAGATGTCCCAGCTTCTGATAGTCGATTCGGATCGGATCTTCAATCAATCATGTCATAACTCACACAAAATTAATCGTGTTGACAAGCGAGTTAATGACGGGTTACTATGTTTAGAAAGATGACCGTTTGTTAAAGGCGGAATCAGTAACAAACATACGGTTGCAATGAATATTCAATGACAGAAGACACACACCGGATTCACTCAAAAGATTTCCATTTATATAATGTTAATCATACAAAAGGAGTAATCGATTTAGGGTTTATGAGGAATCCTAGGACAGCCGTCACACACAAAATATTCTCTCAATTAATGTGTCGCGTGTTCTCTGTCTTCTTTTTCTCTGTGTATCTCGTGTGTCTCTTTCCGTCCCTTGGCGGCGTGCCCTAATTATTCTATTTATAGGCCTGCCAACCTAAGACAGCTGTCATTCCTTCTAGAAACCCTATCCGATAGTACATATTCAATTTACATATTCAAAAATATACTAAGTGTAAAACAAGTCTTCCGGGTAGGCTTTTCATTAAACTTCAGTCTCCGAGTACGCAGTGTACTCGGCCTTCCTTCAGACTTGGTAAACATAGAAGTGTACTCGGAATCAGTTTCCGGGTAGACTTTACTTAAAGAATATTTTACCAAGTAAAATATTCACCGAGTAGACTTCAATCTTCTTGAACTTATCAAACTTTGCTCGACAAATCCTTACGAGCAACCCTGTTCTTCTATGGTCCTGTTCGGCTCATTGTCAGTTGAACAACTTATTGATAAGGCGTACTCGGGAGTACATACCTTACTTGAGCAGAACCTTACTCGAAATAACTTAGAGATATTCTATTAACTCATCAAGTATACTCGGACCATAATTATTAAAGAATACCTTGCCCGGTCTTCCAATTACTTGGCTTCTTGGACTTGGTTGACCATACCTTACTCGGAAGAGTAAAATACTTGGTCTTGAAGAACAACCCTGCTTGACAAAGTGAACCTTTCTCGGATATGCCAAATTAATGAACCTTACTCGGGAAATCACCAAAAAGCATACCTTGCCCGGATATCCACTTAAGAAGACTATTTGAAGTAAACCTTGCCCGGGAGGCAAAATCTCGTACTCGGCTAAGTAAAAGCTTACTCGAAGGTCCAAGGTGTGCCCGGATTCAATACTTAGCAGTTTCTGAGGAGGTTGAGAAGATTCCAATCTTCCATATTCTTCATTTAGGTCAAATCTCCTCATTTGGGTCAAATTCTTGACCCAATAGGGCAAGTGATAGAAAAACTTCCATTGGTGGGTAGGTGCCACATGGCACCATTAATAACACCTAAAAAACACTCTTATTGTGGATGCTCTTAGACCGTTTGCTATGGGCGGGGTTGGGACGGTTTTGGGAGGAGACAACGCAGGGGCGCTATTTTGGGGGGGGGGGGAAGGGGGGGCTCATGACCACCGACACTTTTGGGAAGAGTGGTGAGCCATGTGTTTTCTCTCTCTCTCTCTCTCTCTCTCTCTCTCTCTCTCTCTCTTTCTCTCTCTCCCTCTCTCACAAACACGTACACACATTCATACATATATAAATATATATATATACACTTGCATATATATATATAATATGGTAAAGCGGCGTTAAATCATATAAGGACATTTTGGAGAGGGACACCAAACCTATGTGGCGATGACATGGCGGTAATATGCACTACGGAGGGTATTTAAAGCCCCATGCATAGTGAAAAACCTTAAAGAGTTGTGAGTGGAGCAAGTGACAGAATGATTTTGATTGGTGGGCATGTGACATGTGACACTACTAAAAACACCATTAAAAACATTCGTATAGTGGATGCTCTTACCATCCACAATAATAGATTTTTAGTGGTTGTTTGTTTGATGTTTTTCCATCTCATCCTTTCTTGTCTATTGTGGGAGTGACCTTTAGAAGCCATATTTTAATCATGCTCTTCCACAAAAACTAGAAAAAAAACAAGGTTTTTTTGTAGGGGGTGGGCCCACGTAGGAGGTTTTGGATGTAAATTGTGGTGATAATGTGTCAATATTTTTTGATGTTTTTAGGATTCATTATTGAGTTGGTTTTAAGTGTTTTTAATATCCTAGTGGGATCCTGTGGTAATATCCTAGTTGGTGGAGCATCTGTTACTTGAACAATTCTTGAATTTGGAACTAGCTTCTTGATCATCATTTAGCTCAGTGTGTTCTAGTTCCTCAGTAGCAGCATTCACATTTACATTCTCAACAGTCATCTCTTCATCCATGATCTCAGTCAGTTCTTCTGTAATCACATTCTCATCATCATTTGACTTTTCATTTTCATTTGTTTCCTCTCCACACACCTCTACTTCATTTTCATCACTAACATCATAATCATTTTCAAACCATCAATATTTTCAACACTTTCAGCATCAGTCATAACCACATCATTATCATCCATATTCTCCCCCTGTTTTGGGGCAGCTGAGGTCTTCTCAACCTCCTGCACCAGGGTTCGAATCATCAATTCAGCATCAGCTAACTTTTTCAATAATATTTCATTTTCACTAGTTAGCTCTTCATTCTTTCTTTTCAAATCAACATTCTCATCTCTAACCTCCTCAACTTGTCTTTTCAATTCATCATTTTCAAACAATAACTCAGCATTTATTTGTAACATATCATCATGTGGACTTGTAGGGTTTGATGTAGGAAATGGTTCAAAGTTAGGTTGGTTGGTGGTAGGTGTTTGTGGTGTTGGTGATTGATGTGTGTATTGATGTGTGGATGTTTCTGGTTGGTCTAGGGTAAGGGTTTGAGGTGGTGTTTGATGTGGTGAGATTGGTGGTGGTGAGAGTTGTAGTGTTGGAATTGGTTGTTCAAGTTCTTCTCTTTGCTCCCCCTGTTCTTGTGACATAATTCCCATCTCCACCTTCATTTCCATCAACATCATCATCAGAATCTCCTTCATTACTGTCATCATCACCCCCTTCTTCCTCCTCTGAGCTCAGCTCAGGCACAGGCATTACAGCCAAATCATGGTTTAACAACCAAGGTAAAATTTCAAATGGAACATTTGCATTGAAGTTATTTGAGACACGTGGATTTTTTATTCTCTTGTATGCATCAGGATCTTGCAGTTTATGAGTGACTCCAATTGTTGGTAAATCTTGTAATGTGTTGTTGAAAATGATCTGCAGGAATCTTGGGTATTGTAAAAATCTTTTTCTTTCTGGTTTCTTCAGATTCCCTACTAACCCATCAAAAATCATCTTGGAAAAGTTAAAGGGCAGATCAAAAATTGTTCCAACAGTGGCATTTGCTAGATCAAGACTCATCAGAGTCCATGATCCCTTCCTTGGAGCAAATCCATGAATGATATGATGAATAAGAAATCTGTATAGCATCGGAAACAGACCCTTCTGAAACTGTCCCTCATGGACATTTCCTTGATACCCCATCGTTTCTTTAAAAATCTTCAATAAGTGCTTTGTATTGAAGTTGATGTGATTGTGATCATCGTCATTTAGTCTCAAACATCTTCTTATCATCCTTTCAGTGATCTGTATCTCCTGTCTGGCCACGGTTGCTTCTATTCGTTTTCCATTTACATCTTCAACTAGCTCTGCTGATCTCCAGAAATCCAAGGAGTGATTTATGTAAATAGTTGGGCTTTCAGTGAGAGCGAAGCTGATATTTGACCGTGCCATCCATAATATCATATGAGCCATTGGTGTATTTTCTGGTGTGACTTGTAGTAACGCGCACATGTTGTGCTTTGGCTCAAAAACATACTTTGGCTTGTTGTCTGCCATATCTGTAATACATAAACAAACACATTCAAAGTGAAATTAGACATAAAGTTTAATACTTTAGACAATTTCAAGTTATAAAAATGAAGAAGAAAGAAAGAAATCTTCATGAACCTGTTCTTCGACAAATTTATAACCTAAACACATAAACAGAGTGTTAGTACTCGAATACATAATCAAGTCACATTACAGTCTAATTGTGATCGGAAAACATAATATTTAATGCTTACCGAGTCGGAATTAGAGGCTGATAAAAATTAGGGTTTGGATTAATGTTGAATTCGATAAGTCGGTTATGTTTCTTAGTGAGGAAGGATTTGCAGTGGAAGGGGAGAGAGAAGGAAATAATGTTGAAAAATTTGCCTAAGTCCCTCCTTTATACATTTTGAAAGTGGGTTTTAAATGCTTTTTGTCTTCTTGTGAATTACTAGCTCTGATACCACTTGTCAGATGTCCCAGCTTCTGATAGTCGATTCGGATCGGATCTTCAATCAATCATGTCATAACTCACACAAAATTAATCGTGTTGACAAGCGAGTTAATGACGGGTTACTATGTTTAGAAAGATGACCGTTTGTTAAAGGCGGAATCAATAACAAACATACGGTTGCAATGAATATTCAATGACAGAAGACACACACCGGATTCACTCAAAAGATTTCCATTTATATAATGTTAATCATACAAAAGGAGTAATCGATTTAGGGTTTATGAGGAATCCTAGGACAGCCGTCACACACAAAATATTCTCTCAATTAATGTGTCGTGTGTTCTCTGTCTTCTTTTTCTTTGTGTATCTCGTGTGTCTCTTTCCGTCCCTTGGCGGCGTGCCCTAATTATTCTATTTATAGGCCTGCCAACCTAAGACAGCTGTCATTCCTTCTAGAAACCCTATCCGATAGTACATATTCAATTTACATATTCAAAAATATACTAAGTGTAAAACAAGTCTTCCGGGTAGGCTTTTCATTAAACTTCAGTCTCCGAGTACGCAGTGTACTCGGCCTTCCTTCAGACTTGGTAAACATAGAAGTGTACTCGGAATCAGTTTCCGGGTAGACTTTACTTAAAGAATATTTTACCAAGTAAAATATTCACCGAGTAGACTTCAATCTTCTTGGACTTATCAAACTTTGCTCGACAAATCCTTACGAGCAACCCTGTTCTTCTATGGTCCTGTTCGGCTCATTGTCAGTTGAACAACTTATTGATAAGGCGTACTCGGGAGTACATACCTTACTTGAGCAGAACCTTACTCGAAATAACTTAGAGATATTCTATTAACTCATCAAGTATACTAGGACCATAATTATTAAAGAATACCTTGCCCGGTCTTCCAATTACTTGGCTTCTTGGACTTGGTTGACCATACCTTACTCGGAAGAGTAAAATACTTGGTCTTGAAGAACAACCCTGCTTGACAAAGTGAACCTTTCTCGGATATGCCAAATTAATGAACCTTACTCGGGAAATCACCAAAAAGCATACCTTGCCCGGATATCCACTTAAGAAAACTATTTGAAGTAAACCTTGCCCGGGAGGCAAAATCTCGTACTCGGCTAAGTAAAAGCTTACTCGAAGGTCCAAGTTGTGCCCGGGTTCAATACTTAGCAGTTTCTGAGGAGGTTGAGAAGATTCCAATCTTTTATATTCTTCATTTAGGTCAAATCTCCTCATTTGGGTCAAATTCTTGACCCAACAATCTCCCCCTAGATTGGAACACCTCAGCTGACCCAAAACACTCTGTGGTTACTTACACTTAGCAAAATACACACCAAATTTCATAATCAAATTACATAAACAAAATTACATAATCAAAAGTTTGTCCGAAGACATTACAAAGCAAAGCCTATTCTATCTATTTTGTCTTTTCCTTTCATTGTAGGCTGCTTGTCTTCTCAGCTGGATTACAGATGCTGCTCTTTTTCTGAAGATATTGAGCACTTGGTAGTGAGTGTGTCCTTCTGGTATCACCAAGTCTCTAATATCAGCTAGATCTTCATTGTGCAAGCAAGCAAGATCTGCATCTCTCTTTATCACAGCCAGCACCTTTCCATCAGAATTCATCAATGCATATTCTCCATTTTCCTTGTATTCAACTTGAGCAATGATGCCATTCTTCTGTACAGTGTAGTTTGGCCTTTTCATTCTTCTTCTCAAACTTATACACTTACTCATGTTGGATAGTGGGTCTTCATCTCTGACATACATCTTAAAGTCTCTTTCAGCAATATCCATCTTCTTTACCTTTGCAGATCTTCTTGCTTTGTTAATTGAAGCTACACCTCTGCCTATGTTGTCTTTTAAGAATCTGAACCCATTTCCAGCTTGCTCATACAGGTATTTAGATAAGTCATTCATTTGTCTACCTGCAGATCTGCTTCTGTCCCTGAAATCATAAAGATGAAGTGACTCCATTATGCTCAGTTGTTCTTCATTGTATTCTCTGAAGTCACTTCTCACAATAATTTCCCTCAACTGCCTACTTTCCATAATCACCTTCAAAGTATCAGTTACTGAATCATAGTAGAGCTCTCTTGGTAGATCCACACCAGATTGTGGTCTTGTTCTTTGTTGTACTGAGCTGCTTAATTCTCCTCTTCCTCTTTGGCCTCTTCCTCTTGGGAATCTTTGATGGAGTGGAGGTCTGAGTGGAATTGATTTCTTGGGCTTTTGAGGTCCCAAGTTAAATGTCTTCACATGCATAGCTTCCACCATCTCAATAGGAAGGTTGGCTATCTCCACCATGTCATGTCCTTCAGCCTCCAGTTCAATTAACATTTTTATCATTCCTGGAGTTCTTGCCAGTCCAGCAGGTACAAATCTGCCATCAGCATAATATCTGGGATTTTCTCCTTCCCTCAATGCCTTTTCCCACTCATCGTTTTGAAGATAGAAGAGTGTCTTCAAATCCTCCTTTTCTAACACATTAAAGTCTTCTTCAGTCATCCCTCTCTTGTTTATCATTATGTTTCTTAGGATGCTGATCATTTTCTCATTCTCCCAAGGCATAAATGGTTCATCATCAGGTTTAACTTCAGGCTGTTCTGGCTGAGGGATCAGAGGTTGATCAGTTGTCTTTTCTTGTTCCATCTCCTTTTCCCTCACAGTCCTGAGTCTTCTTGTTCTTTTGCCAGGTGGCTCATCAGATGTTTCTTTTAAGATTGAGCTCTCAGTATAGACCCTTTTTAATTCTTTCTCTTTCTTCTTGGAATACTGGTCAAATTCTGCCTCTCTACTCAGATTTCTTACAACCTCAGGCTTCATGCCTTTCTCAATCAGGTATCCACACATACCATCATATTTCTTCTTTAACTCTTCCAACTCAATCTTATCATCCTGTTTTACAAATTTTTCTGATACTATCTCTTTCTCACTGTTGTAAAGATCTTGAATTTGGTCAACAGTGTATTTCTAAAGCAGCTTCAGGATAGCCTCTAACTTTCAAATAAGTTTTATAATGCTCAGTATTTTTCTTTCTCTTCTCAATCTTCTTTAAGACTTCCTCTGCATTGATTTCAATGTTTCCTCTTTGAATATAAGTCTTTTCAGCTTGAGGGGTCTCAGCAGTGGAGCTTGTACCAACTTTCTCACCTCCTTGATCAGGGTTGTCATCACCCTCTTCATCAGACTCCTCAGAGTCATCCTCCTCATCATCTGATAGATCAATCATGGCATCTATTTTGGGTTCATCAGAGGCATGATGCTCTGGTTCAGAAACATTAACATCAGGGACCCCTGATAATTTTTCTCCTGGTTTCAATGTTTGTAAGGGGATTGCCCTGATTGGTTCATCATCTTCTGGGGTCTCCACATAACATTTATTCTTTTCATCCCATATACCCCTCCTATCAGTTTTTTCAGCTTCATCCTGCTCAGCAGTTCTCTTCCTTCTTTGATAAGTCTTTTCAAATTTTCTTTCTGGCCAGTTACCAGTAGGGTTCTTTCTCAAATCCTCTTTTACTTGTTCAACCCATTTCTTGGCAGCCATAGTTGCAATTGACTCGCCAATTTCTTCAGGTATAATCATTGCATTGGTTGATGGTTCAGCAGTCTCAGATTGTTGCTCCTGAAACTTGCTGACCACCCTTCCCAAAGAGTCATCAAACTCTTGATTCTTGTTCAGATTTACCAAAATTTCAATCACCTCTTGATCTGCCACATCTTGAAATATCTCTTTTGATACATTGGCTTCTTTGATCAATAAATCCTGCTGTACTAACTCTTCTTCTGTCAAGGAATGGGCAATTGCTTCCCTTTCCATTGACTCTTTAATCAGTCTTTCTTTCTCAGCAAGAGCAACAGCAGCAGTATCTACAAAGGATACATCCTTCTCAACATATACAAGAGGTTCATCATCAGTTGATAAACCTTTTCCCTTTTCTTTCCTTTTTCTCACCTCTTCTTCATCCTCTTGTTCATCACTTCCAAATTCATCAATCTCTCTAAATAAGTTTTCCAATTCAGAGTCATGCTCTACCCTCTTGGAACTAGCTTCTTGATCATCATTTAGCTCAGTGTGTTCTAGTTCCTCAGTAGCTCAGTGTGATTATATCTAATACCAAAATTTTACATTACTGTTGGATTGCTTGCTCAACAACATTTGATATCCTTTACTGGATTCAATCAGTTTACCATAGTTTATTGAGTTTGTTCTAATATTTTATTCATTGTACTTTTTCAACATATTTTCTATATAAGCATTCTTATCTGACAAATATGTTTCAATTTCAAATTCTCTTTTTCTTTTTCATTTAATTAACCTTTAAGTCATCTTTGGATTTTGAAACTACTGATTCAAGTTCAACAACTCGCTTTATCAGTTTTATGTTTCCAGGTTTGATGTTTGCAAATACAATGATGCAGCCATTAGAACATAACTTTTGATAAATCTCTGGTGTTACCTCATCAGCAACAGTTTGGAGTGCTTTTTCATCAGTAGTTTGTGTATCTGCTAAAGCATCACTTGTCATCAACACTAGGATGATTTCATTGTTGAAATCATTCTTTATCTCCTTTTCTTCACTTGATTCCACATCAATAATCACAAGAGCCAAATCTTTTGTTCTCATCTCTTCAGACAGACTACTCCATTTAACAAATTCTTGTGTGAAGAAACTTGTTTTGGTGTTGTCATGGCTAGAAGAAGATGATCCAGGTGTGGCAATTGTGGCAGACTGAGCGTGTGTGTTAATGGGTGGCATAAAAGGGGGTTGAACAAATTGCATATGCTGCATAGGTTGAGGTATGGGTGCATACTGATACTGATATTGAGGACCAATATTAGGCATTGTTGAATTTTGAGCAAAATGAGTTGTGGAATGGTTATTGAAGGACTGTTGTTGTGAATGAGATGGAGAGATGAACTTGGATAGGTAATTAAATGCTAAACATGATTGGGACTAGGCTGTATCTGAGTTCTGTTTTCCTGTGTGAAGTGTCCTAGTCTGCCACAATTGTGACATGTCATTTTTGCCTTGTCATGACCTACTTTTGTTCTATTATTGATTCCATGGAGTTTCCTTCCTGTCATTTTATACAATTTGTTTTTCTTAACTGTTAATAATGTCAAGGAGTTCAGAATCTCCATTTCCTCCATATCGATTGGATCTAGTGTTGCACATCTTCTATAATAAATGATAGATTGTTAGGCACATGTGGAGAATTCTCTTGAACAACACATGCTTGGTATTCAACTGCTGAACCGATACCGGTTGCTATGTCTATGCGATAGTTATGACATTGGTTATCAGTTTGGACAGATGGAGTCTCTTAACATAGAAGTGTTGATCCGATGGTAAAATCATAAATCAGCTTCTTCTTTGACTTATCTCTCTCTCTCAAAAGTAAGTAGCATACCATAGAGAACAATCATACTCAGATCTTGAAAAATTGGTAAAGTTCTTAGTATGATAGCATGAGTATCCCAATTTTTTGGAAGTGACCTTAGAAATCGGTTTCTAAGAGGAAGTTTGTGTAAGTAACATCAACCATTGTTAATTCACTGACTAGTGCTGTGAATCGCTCATATTGTTGAGTTAAGCTCTCTCCTCTTAAATGACAAAATGTTTAATAGTGTTGCCTGAGAATTTCATGAGTATTCTCAAGGACTTGTAAGGTTCCACCATATTGTTCTTCCGGTGCATCCCACAATGCCTTAGAGGACTTGAGATGAACTTATCCACTGTAAATTTCATTTGGAATTGTCATGGCAAACATTGTATGTGCTTTGGAATCCAATTCAAATTTATGCAGATCCTGATCAGAATAATCCTTAGGATCCTTTTTAATCATTTTGTTACCATCCAATAGATCAAAAATTTCAGGGGAATAAGGCCCATGAACTACAGATCTCCAACAACCAGTGTTTTACAGGTGGTGAAGCATACATTGTGCCAAAATGTTGTATTGACCTCGAATCAACATCAGTGGTTTGGATGTTGAACCAGTATTTGAGGATCTTATACAATTGACATGATTCTCAGTTCAACTATTTTTCACTGACAAACATAGTTTTAAACAGATTTTTTGATCCTTTTGAAAATCCACAACTAGATATCAAATTGATCTTAGATATATGTTTCTTAATTGATTGTTAGATCAATTTCAGAGATCTTGTGCTCCGATACCAATTGTTAGAATTCTAGATCTCAATCTAAGCTAATGAACACAATTCACAATCAATGAAACAGTAAATAACTGATATAATTCTTTGAATGAATTAGTATCACTTTACTAGAAATCATATTTGAACTACAATTCAATTACTATAAGAAGTAAACAAACTATGTAGTGGAATTCATTTGAGTTAATTAACAGGATTCATATGGAAGAACAATTTTGTATTAACTATGATCGAATGAGTACAATCTATTGCTCCCCTGAACCTTAGTTCATCATTCACTCTGATTTTCTAGTACAATAGTACTCTGAAATCAATAGTAAACAACTGATATAATTCTTTGTATGAGTTAATATCACTTTAATTGAAATCATGTTTGTCGGGGGTCTCACCGGAAGAAGCCTCTCTATCCCCACGGGATAGAGGTAAGGCTGTCTACATCTTACCCTCCTCAGACCCTACCATAGCTTTGCTATTGGTGGGATATACTGAGTACGATGATGATGATGATGTTTGAACTAGAATTTAATTACTACATGAATAAACAAACTATGCACCAGAATTCATTTAACCTAACAATTTTGTATTAACTATAATTGAATAATTACAATATATTGCTCCCCTGAACCTTAGCCCATCATTCACTTTGATTTTCTAGTACAATAGTATTCTGATCAGGTGAGTATTCTGATAAATAAATGTGTTACTAAAGAAGAGACTCTCTGATTTGATCTAAAATATATATATTATTTAAATATTTCCTATATTTTTTATGGTTATTGAGCTTATTTTTATTAGGTTTTTCTCGTTCTTTGTTCATATTTGAAATTTATTATTTATAAAAGAACCAAATTAATAAAAGAAAAAAATGCATATCTTTTTGTCAGATAACTCATGAAGTTTATGTCATATTCGGTGTAACAAGTTAATTTTAATTTGTGTTAACAAAAGGCTATTTTTTACACTAAAATTGATATTATGGTTAAAGTCAATAAAAACAAGATATATTAGTTCGCTTGCACATCAATTTAATTAGTTTAGTCATGATCATATTTGATTTAAAAAGTCATTTGCTCATAATATATATACTGTCTAATAATTGACTTTGTCTTTCACAAGTTGCATTCGTGTGGGGTTATATGATTTCAAGTATCCATGAATTTAATTGAATATGAGCTCCATAATAATTCTTAGGCTAAATACACTCGGTGGCAAAAAACACAAAATCAATAAGCTTAATTATTAAGTCGGTGATGGAGCCCTTGATTATTGGATTACTCTGCAAGAAAAATACATATATATTTATAAAAAAAACCCTACGGCAAGAAAAAAAAGGAGTAAGGAGGCATAACATTATTATATTATTTTACATTGGTTGGTGGTGGCTAAAAAAAAGAATTCGTCTAAGAAGTTAAGGTTGAGTTTGAATAAGGAGAAAAACAAAGGAAGCACACAGGAGAATATTGTTTTCTTTTCGTGGCTACTGAATGTCCAAAAAGAAGAAAAAGAAAGCAAGCACACAAGCTCCTTAATTAATTTAACCAGACAGGCTAATAGCAGAACTTATTTTTATTTCTTTTTCGATGAACTTTTTTATAATAAGTTTGTTCGCTGTTTTGAACATGATTATTGGCTAAATGCATTTTGTAATCTAGGCTTGGATGATGTCTTGTTGATTGGGTAAGGTTTTTAAACGGTTTTCGGGTTTTGTTTCTGGGACTTTGATTATTTAAAAGTTTTGCTCAGATGTGTTTCATGCGTGTTTATTCTGATTTGTGCATGAATGAATGTTCACATGTTGCTTGATTGAATGTCTTTCGATTATAGGTTGCATGTTAGGTTGTTAACTGTGTGTTTCCAACTTGTTTATGGTTTATTCATCTTATTCACCATAGAACCTGATTTTTGGCTTATTATTAGAGGTTTATATTCTTACTTGCTTAAATATCCGACGGGTGATAAGTTGTCGGGTTTGATTGTTCATAGACCACCCCGTGTACATAGGTGCATTGAGATAGTGGAACCGACGTGTTAGCTGTTTTCTAGGGTAATTAATCATAGTTGGTGAACGGACAGGTGAACCAATAACCCGGTGTTTTCACATGATCTCTAGGAATTCCTCTTTGGTGACACATTGAGTGTGATTAGGGATCCATTAGGTTTCCTAGGGGTTTCATATCTTTAGATTCCTGGTCCCCATAGCAATTTCCTGTAACCGATAAAAGCTCGAGTCGTCACAATTCGAATCCTTTCCTAGGTAACCCTTTCTCATATTTGAATTTGCTAAAGTCTTATTCGCTAATTTACTTATATAATTTCCTTTAATTTAAATAAGTAACTAGTTTAATTAACTATTTGTTTTAAAATAAAATAAATAAAAATCTAAAAATAATCTTTTCTAAACTGTTAATTTAATTAGCTTTTATATATAGTTTCGTTAATTTAATAAGTGTCTCTTGGGTTCGATATTCCCGGTTTTCCCATAGTTATACTGACTGATATGTTCACTTGCCTGTTGCTAGTGGTTTGATTTAGGGTATTCTAGGTTTTTATTACTCGTTGTTCTTGGTTGATTTATTGTTGTATTTTTTATACACCACTTTATGCACATCAAGTTTTTTGTGCCGTTTCCGTGGACACTTGGTAATAGCGAACTAGTTTCTATTTGCTTTTTGTTTGTTTTTACGTTTAGTTTTAAGTTAATTAATTAGTTTTATTTTATTTTATTACTTAATTGCTCCTGATTGCTATATGTGCCTTGATGTAACGTGTGTGCTTCAAGGGTCTTCACTCTTTTACGTGTTTTTCAGCGTATGCGACGTACACGTTCACTAGGACCACCAGAGTTCACAGCTTGTGACGAAACCGAGAGAGATTGTCGTGAGCGTCGTAAGGAGTTTTGAGAGATTGCATGTGCTCTACGCGAAATAAATGAACACGTTTTTGTATCTAAATTAGATATGGGTGATGCTAACCCCCCTTAGTGTACGGTTCACTCAAGAGCGAATGAGGGAGTTACCGGGAGACGATATGCTATCACTCGTCCGGATATGCCTGATGCTAATAACTGGCAGATTCCGACCAACGTCGTGAATTCCATTACTAATTTCGCCCCATTTCATGGACTTGAAGACGAGGAGGCGCCTGACCATCTTAATAAATTCACTCATACCCGCGACACTTTCAATATCGCCAATGTCACTCGTGCTTCTATCTATCTTCATCTTTTTCCATTTTCTCTAAAGGGTCGAGCTTCCCCGTGGTTGGAAAATCTTCCCCCTGGGTCTATCACTACCTGGGATAATCTTCAAGCTGAATTCCTTAAGAAGTATTTTCTACCCTATAAAGCCTCGAGACTTCGTGATTAGATTTGTTTCTTTCGCATGGACCCTGAAGAGCCATGTCCTTTGGCTTGGTAAAGGTTCCATAATCTGCTTAGTAGATTCCCCCAACACGGTCTACTCGAATGTGTCATAGTCGAGAATTTCTATACAGGCTGACCTTTGAGATACAAAAGAGATTCAATGTGTCAGCTGGAGGAAACATGTTAGAGAATCTGGATATAGATGAGTGTGAGTCGTTGTTTGAGTGTTTTGCCCTAGCCAAGCAGCATGAGCCGTCCACCCGAGGATCTTCTAAAATCACCACTTCTTCCGTTCGAGGCATCTATCAGGTCTCGAATGATACTAGCATCATGACTACCTTAGAGGCAATGCAGAAGGATATCCGAGAGTTGAAGAAGATCGCTCAGAACTGCGAAATCTTTCGCGAAGGGCATGATACAGTTGATTGCCAGGTCGATCAACAAGAGAAGGTGGACTAGTTGGGTAATCAGAATCGAGGGAGAGAATGCCTACGGAAACTCAGGATGGAGAAATAACTCCAACTATGGTTAGAGGTCGGGAGGTAATTCTCAGGGTTTTCAGCAAAGACATGACCCAGAGGCAGCAGGGAGCTCGAGTGCGGGGAAGAGTAGCGGTATAGATCTGGATCTTAAGGAGCTTCTAACTAAGCAATCTACCATGCTTTTTCACCTTATTGACAAAGATAATAACACACAGCAGATACTGGCTGAGCACGGTACCCTATTGAAGAACCAACAGTTGTCATTTTTGGAGATGTCTCAAAAAGTGGATGAGATGATGAAGCAGATGCTACCCAATAAGCAGGTCGGAGCGTTTCAAGGCAGCATAGAGCTTAACCTGAAGGAACAATTGAAGGCGGTGACTACCCGTAGTGGCAGAGGAGGCGATAGAGAGTAGGAGCTGGTGGATGATGAGGAGCCGGTGGACAAGGAGATAGAGATGGAGACTCCTGTGAGGACGCACGAGAGGCGAGTCCCAACAAGTACCGCATAAACCGGTGAGTCTCTCGCAGAGAAAGTGGTTGAGAAGAAGATTGAAGAGAAGAAGAGCCCTGAAGTCGATCTTACTCGAGTTCCGTACCCTACTCGTCTTCAGCGGCAGCTTAAGCGCAGGAATACAGATATTTCTTGGACATGTTTAAACAGCTAAAAATCAATCTTTGGTTTCTCGAGGCATGCCAAAATATGGCAAATCATTAAAAGATCTTCTTTCGAATAAGAAGAAGCTAGAGGGGCTTTCGACAGAAGGATGCTCTGCGGTAGTCCAGAACAAGTTGTCGGAGAAATTAGAAGACCCGGGACACTTCACGATCCTGTGTTTATTTGGCAGCTCGACTGAGAGCTACGCGTTGGCCGATTTAGGTGCTAGCATAAATCTTATGCCAATTCTCTCTATAGAAAGCTAGACCTTGGCGAGCTGGTCCTGACGCGCATGAGTATATCCATGGCCGACCATTCGGTCAAATATCCGCGGGGAATCGTGGAAAACGTACTCGTTAAAGTCGATAAATTGGTTTTCCCCGTGGATTTTGTTATTTTTGACATGGAGGCTGACGATCAAGTCCCACTCATTTTTGGATGACCCTTCCTGCGTACTGTTAAAGCGCTTATTGACGTCTTTGGCGACAAATTACACTTTGTTTAGGGGATAAGAACGTCACCTTCGATGTCGTCAAATCGATGAGGAACTCCAGTAGTCAAGACGATTCCGTTTACTTTCTTGACACGTTCATATCTCAGTTCGAGCGTTGTCTAGACTACATCTTTGGAGCAGATTTGCTCAATCAGGAGAATGAGGTTGATGTTCCCCCAGCACACGACCTGAGCATTCTTGTTGGTTCACATCCTGAATACCGCGAGGTATTCAAGGTTGCCTATAGCACCGAGGGACCAAAGGAGAGACCATCGATTGAGGCACCACCGTCCCTCGAGCTTAAATAGATACATCCTCATTTGGAGTATGCTTTCTTGGATGGTGATGCCGAATTTTCAGTCATCATTTCTTCTCAGTTGATGGATGATGAGAAGTCGAGGTTGGTTGATGTGCTCAAGGCACACAAACCGGCTATTGCGTGGAAACTCACGGACATTCAGGGCATCATCCCCAACTTTTGCATGCACGGGATACTCATGGAGGATGAGTAATGCATGTAATCCAAACTCAGGGGAAGCTTAACCCTAACATGTCGGAGGCGGTAAAAAAGGAGGTTATCAAATTCCTCGACGCAGGCCTGATCTATACCATCTCCGATTCTTCACGGGTGAGTCCCGTTCAGGTCGTCTCTAAGAAGGGAGGGATGACATTTATCACTAACGAACGTAACGAGCTTATTCAGACTAAGACAACCACAGGTTTGAGGGTGTGCATCGACTACAGGAGGCTTAGCGATGCTACTAGAAAAGACCACTTTCCTCTTCCGTTCATTGATCAGATGTTGGAGCGTCTGTCGGGACAACAGTTTTACTGTTTTCTTGATGAATTTTCAGGTTATTTTCATATCCTGGTCACACATGAGGATTAGGAAAAGACTAAAACATGCCCATACGGTACCTTCGCTTACAAACATATGCCTTTTGGGTTATGTAATGCTCCAGCTACTTTCCAGCGTTGCATGGTAGCGATATTCCAGGACATGATCGATAGTTCCATGGAGGTTTTCATGGACGATTTTTTGGTATATGGGGACTCATTCGATCAATATATTTCGAATCTTGAGTGGACGATGAAGCAGTGCATATAGACGAAGTTGATGTTGAACTGGGAGAGGTTCCACTTCATTGTGACTGAAGGCATTATGCTCGGGCAAAAGATTTCGCGAGACGGTATTGAGGTAGACACAACTAAAATTGACACTATTAGTAGACTTCCTCCACCGACTAGGGTGAAGTCTGTTTGTAGTTTTCTCGGGCATGCGGGTTTCTATCGTAGGTTCATTAGAGATTTTTCTAAGATCACCCGACCCATGACTCGCTTTCTAGAGAAGGATGTTGCATTCGACCTCGATGCTAATTGTCTGGAGGCGTTTGAATTTCTCAAGGGGAGGTTGATCAATGCCCTATCTTAGTAGCACCCGACTGGAGCTTACCCTTCGAGCTCATGTGCGACGCTTGTTATTTTGCAGTCGGGCCTGTTCAAGGTCAGTGGAAGGTTAATGTTGAGACAAGATTTGACCTAAAACTGATTATATGGAAGATTGGAATCTTCTCAACCTCCTCATAAATGACTTAGTATGGAACCGGGCAAACCTAAGACATCCGAGCAAGCTTTTACTTAGCCGGGCATGATATTTTGCCCATCGGGCAAGGTTATCTTCTAGAAGTCTTCTTTAGTGGATATCCGGGCAAGGTTCACTCTTTTGTGTATACCCGGGCAAGGTCCACTATATCAAGCTGGTTTGTTCTTCATAGCCGAGTAAGGTTTACTTCAAAGTAAGATCTTGGCTAACCAAGCTCGGGAAACCAAGTGTTTGGAAGATCGGGCAAGGTATTCTTTAATAATACAGTGGTCCGAGTAAGCTTGATGAGAAATGAAATATCTCAAGTAACATCGGGCAAGGTTCAACTCAAGCAAGGTACAGTGATCCCAAGCACACTTTGCTAATAAGCTTATT
Source organism: Bidens hawaiensis (assembly GCF_021521415.1). Lineage (NCBI taxonomy): Eukaryota > Viridiplantae > Streptophyta > Magnoliopsida > Asterales > Asteraceae > Bidens > Bidens hawaiensis. Next base: position 22,231 of record NW_027500592.1, read on the forward strand.
CCAGGCAAGGAGTTGATGAGACCATTGAAGAATAAGGTTGCTAGTTGGATTATGTCAGGCAAAGTCTGATATAAACAAGAAGATTGAAGTCTACTTGGTGAGTATTTTAAGTAAAGCATACCCAGAGAACTGTTCTCGGACACACTTTAAGGTTACCAAGTCTAACAAGGAAGGTAGAGCACAAAGTCTACTCGGGGAGGTTTACTTCTACAAAGCCTACCCGGAAGACTTGTTTTACACTTAGGATTATTTTGATTATGTAATTTGGATATGCACGATATATTTAGGGTTTCTAGAAGGAATGACAGCTGTCCTGAGGTGTCAGGCCTATAAAAGGAATAATTAGGTCACACCTCAAGGACACGGAAAGAGAGGCGGCTGAATACGATATCAAAAAGAACATTTATTGAGCGACGGCCGTTCTTAAGATTTGTACGGACATAACTTCCCCATCAAGAAACCCTAGATAGATTATCATTTGTATGATTAACTCTATATCAATGGAAATCTTTTGAGTGAATCTTGTGTGTTAGTTACCTTTCATTTATTACCCAGCAACCAAATCGTTTGTTATTGATTCCGCCTTGATCAAACGGTTTTCTTTCTAAATATAGCAACCTGTCATTAACTCTCTTGTCAACACATTATTGTGTGAGTTATGACTTGATTTGTGTAAGATCTACCTACAATTGGGGACCTGACAGTTAAGCACTTCCATCCTATCTATTACGCGAGTAAGACCATCAATGATGCTTAGAAGAATTACACGACTACTGAGAAAGAGCTTCTAGCAATGGTCTTCATGTTCGACAAATTACGTTCTTATCTCGTGCTATCTAAATCCATCGTTTACACTGATCATGCGGCATTGCGATACCTTTTCGCCAAGAAATATGCTAAGCCTCGCCTGATACGATGGATTCTCTTGCTTTCCAAGTTAGATATTGAAATTAGAGATAAAAAGGGAGCGGGGAATGTAGCCGCTGATCACTTATCATGTCTGGAGGATCCGAAGATAGCGGCGATTAGAGAGGATGCCATCGGGGATAAGTTTCCCCACGAGTCGTTGATGATGGTGATGGTGAGATTTGAGAGAGAACCAGTCTTATATGTCAGTGCCGAAGAGGAGGGTCTGTCATGGTTCTTCGACACTGCGAACTATCTGGCCGAAAGAGTGGTGGTCAAGGGTATGAGTTATCAACAGAGGAGGAAGTTTTTTGCATATGCGAGCCACTACATATGGGATGCACCATATTTGTTTCGTGTAGGCGTCGATCGAGTATTGAGGAGGTCTGTGAGTAGAAATAGGGTCGTGAGATTCTTAGGCATTGTCACGAGGGTTTAACAGGAGGACACCATTTTCTAAGAGTCACACGAGTTTGTCAGACAGTGTGACACATGTCAGCGCACTGGTAACATCTCATCCTATAATGAGATGCCCCAAAACCCTATTCAGGTTTGTGAGATTTTCGACGTTTGGGGCATTGATTTCATGGGCCCGTTCCCTTATTCTCGAGGGAACTGATACATTCTAGTGGCAATCGACTACATTTATAAGTGGGTTGAGGCTCAAGCTTGCCCACTAACGATGCCCGATTTGTAGTGGGATTCTTGAAGAGGTTGTTCTGTCGGTTTGGTACTCTCAAGGCCTTGCTCAATGATAGGGGCACACATTTCTGCAATGCCCAGATGGAGAAGGCGTTGGCACGGTACGGGGTTACCCATCGGTTGTCCACCGACAATCATCCACAGACGAGCGAGCAGGTGGAGAACACAAGCCGAAGAGTGCAGCGAATTCTAAATAAAATTGTTGGCAACCGAAGGACTGGTCCGAGAAATTTGATGATGCGCTTTGGGATTTCTGCGCAATGTTTAAAACTCATATTGGGACCACACCATTTAGGATGGTTTACGGGAAAGCGTGTCATCTATCAGTTGAGTTAGAGTATAGAGCATATTGGGCTTTGAGATCCGTTAATCTTGACCAGACCCAAGCTGCGAAAAACTGGTATCTCCAAATTCATGAGGTTGAGGAGCTGAGAGATGAGGCATACGCGAGATCGTGGAGTTATAAATAACGTAAGAAGGCATTGCATGATCCGAAGTTGAAGAAGGTGAAAGAGTTCAAGTGTGGGGATCAGGTGTTGGTTTATAATTCACGTATGAAGTTATTTCCAGGTAAGCTTAGATCGAGATGGGTTGGTCCATACATGGTGAAGGGAATTTCCGCATGGTGCAGTTGAGTTAGTTGATCATGATGGGAGAGCGTGGAAGGTGAACGGCCATAGGTTAAAGCATTATATCGGTGGGCCGATTGATTCGGTCGAGGAATATGTATTTCTCCTCGACATCCCTACTTTGATTGCTTGATAGGGATAGGTCTCAGGAATACCTGAGTGTAGAGTTTGTATAGGTTTTTATTTGTTTTATATTATTTTTGTATTTTGAGTCTGTTTTAAGCTTCTCGAGTGTGTTTGATGTCTACATTGGGTGCTTTGAGCTTCGTTTTGCAGGTTTGAAAACTTTCATTCATATTGAATCTTCATTCGAACGGTGGCGTTCTGCGCGTATTTGATTGTAGAGGGTACCCAAAACCAGTCACACCCCGACCAAAGGTGGAACATGCCGGGGCGTAACGTATTGATTGGACAGTAGCTCAAAAGACACTAATTAAAGTGACAATAATTATTTAATTCATTAATATCAAAACAAGTACACAATTATAATAATCAAAACAATTACATCATATTTATTGTTTGGATGAATATTCTAAGGTAAAAATTAATATCTTCAATCTTGATTAATGTAAATTACTTATACCTGTAGCATGTATAAAAATAAAGTTTGTCAACATGACTGTTGGTGAGAATACATAAGATTTAGTTGTGATACATATATAGATAAAAACCACAATTCATATGTTAATGTTGAGCATCACAATTCCTATGAAAAATGTAAAAAAACTAAATAGATGTGGACCCGTTCCTATTAATACAAAATCAAAGTACTTGGGTAAGTGCATGGTTATACTAAATGAGGATAGATGAGGATGAGATACCAACCACCAAACATAAAATAAACAATTAAGCATATAGAGTATTATCATAGAGCATGTAATAATCACACATAAACATATATTGAATTGTGTTATGAATTGATGAATAAATAAAAATGAGTAATTTAAATAGGGTATACATGCCACCCCCAAAATTTAAACGATGAAAAAGGGGGATATGTAAACTCACCTAATAGCGTAGGATAAACGAGGACGAGATAATAAAAGAAAATGCTAGGATAGAAAACGGTCAAGCTCCTCGAGGTTCACCGACAAATATTCCTATTATTTGGATTATTAAGTTGGCTAAGAGGGTGAAATTGATCCAACAAGTTGCGGCCAAAAGAGGGGATATTTGAGTGACGGGATGCTAGTGTAAACCAAATTGGGTTTAGGGCTTAGGTTCGCGCTGGTGAGAGGATGATGTGGTAGAATTTAATTGTGTTATAACGAGTTTATATAGGGTTTGAAGGTCGAGGACAGCCGCGGTTCATTTTGGTATGTTAGCTGTCAATTCGTTAACCTCTACCATGAATAGAGTGTCGGTGTGAAGCGTTTTTGGTCAACAATTGATTTGGCAAGATAAATTACTTGATTTAATCCGTAAATTATGGTCCAAGAAAGGTGGGTGGGGGTCTGGTTGGCTGATCGTAAGAGGGAGGATGAAGGAGGGAAAGGAATTGGTTAATTTGCGATAAGGTCCTTAGTCTTTAGTTGAGGGTGCAGAAGAGGGCACGAATTTAGTTAAGGGTGGATTTTGCACATAAATCATAGTTAAACCAATAAATAACAAAAATAAATCAAAAAATACATATGTTTAAACGAAGCGGGGAATTTATTTATCATTGAACGTTCGAATAATTAACGAGACAAAAGAGATTAAAAAAATTATTAATAATAATAAATGTGTCGGGTTTCGGATTTTAAAGATGACGAATGTTACAAAACCTGCGGCCGCGAATGAAATGCTATACGGTCGCTTTGTCGGAACATGATATAAGAAGATCACCGCCATATTACTAGGGGAGTCTGTTCCATTTTCTTTATGCTTTGCTTTGTTTTGTTTTGTTTTATTTTTGTCTTTTTCTTGTCTCCCATTGAGGACAATGTGAAATTTAATTGTGAGGATGGGAAACTAACGTTTTTAGATTTATAAAAAAAATTAAAAAAAGAGTTATATTTAAAACATTATATATATGTATTTAAAAAAAAGAAAATGGAAAATTTTTAAAAATAATGTCCCGAAAAATCTTTTGCGAATAATGGAAAATTATATTATTGTTTAAGGTTGATCTTTTTATAACTACTATTATATATGAGATTAAATAACAGATAGCGCACTTAACTTGGGATGTGTCGGTAGGACCAACTAGCTTTGAGATGTTTCCCTTGATTATTATTAATAAACCTAATAATCATAAACCTTGTGGGTTCTCATCTTGAAGGGGTAGTGAAGTTAAAAATCGATAAGGCATAGCGAGTATTACCGTATTTTGACTACTTTGAGGTGGTGGGAATTACATGCACTTAAAATTATCACACCACTCCGTTTTATGAAAGTAAATTAAGAGTGGTGGCGCCCCGCCATGTCCATATTTTATACGAGCATAGAAAAATAGTTATATATTTAGGTAAAATATGCCTAAGAGTACAAAGTTTTGAATTGTATGAACATCAAAGATGTGCATTTATGTTGAAAGTAAAACTAAGTGAGAAATTTATGCAAATGCCAAAGAAGCATTCACTAAAAAAAATAAAAATAAATAAATATAAGTTAAAAAAGGAGGCCATAAGGCACATACTAGACGGGGCCGAGAGCTTACGTGTTACCAAGGGATGGTGACTCTGAGGATACACTATTGGGGTTTGAGATTTTTAGCCAATAAATATTTTTAGGAAATACTAAGGGTGGAGGCCTGGGGACCGTCATATACTGGGTTACAGCTTAGGTGAAACAATTCATGGGCCGAAATCCGCTAATATAGTTTTAGGGTTAGGCATTGCTCGTACAACCTCACATGACCTTTCATCCATCTTCCACCTAAGTGCATTTTCTACTTACCGTTAAAGGGTTTTTAGCTTACGGCGATAGGTTGAACCATTCTGCTTCAACCCAATATTAATTGTCTTGATTATGCTTGAGATGGGGGGTAAGTGAATCTGTAACTCTTAAAGTGTGAAACCTATAGGTTATTTGATATCACTTGAATTAATCGTTAATCGTTAAATAAGATTGGGGGGGGGGGGGCTTGATAGGCTTGTGGTTGGGTTTAAGTGGACAAAAATATTGGTAATCACGGTTTTTGTGTTTATCTATTCTTAAAATTAAACTATATGTTTTAAAGAGCGACTTTGAATTATGATTCCATTGCATTACATATTTTTCGAGAACGAAAACGTTTAAGTGTGGAGATATTTGATATGATCTAAAATATACATATTATTATTTAAATACTTCCTATACTTTTTATGATTAATGAGATTATTTTTATTAGTTTCTTCTCGCTCTTTGTTCATATTTGAAGTTTATCATTTATAAAAGAACCTAATCAGTTGATTAAACAAAATCATATCTTTTTATTAGATAACTCATAAAGTTCATGTCACATTCGGTTCGGTGTAATAATTTAATTTTGATTTGTGTTAACAAAAGGTTATTTTTTTACACTAAAAGTGATAATATATATATATATATATATATATTTTACAACTTATTTTCAACTCACACTTTCACTATTCCTTTGAAATTACGCTAAAAGAGTTGTGTATACTGCATCATCATATTTTGTACACGTGTTATTGTTTCTTACACGTACTCCACCTTCCTAATCACTCTTACTTTCACACATGTCCTCTGCCTTTTCATTTGGAGAAGCTTCACTCTCCATTTTGATAAAAGATATCGACGGTCTCTCTCTTCAGAGAATAAACAGCTATGGGTTCAAACGATGCCTCTCTTTGTAGGTTCCATCGGGACGTATGTCTGTAGCGGGGTGTTGACCAATCGTGGTCGGCGGATCCAGTTGTCTACGGTGACGGTAGAACAATGTGTTGTGCCTTGCGTCCATTGTGATGATAGATGTGGTGTTCAATGAATGGACTAAAGGAAAACAAGGTTGAGCATTCTAACAACTGTAAACAATGAACTGTACCTATCCTTGATGTGATTGATTATAGATGATAATCTTTGTTGAATTAAATCATTTGGAGATGGTGAGAATAGGTATAAAATTTTTACTTAATTGTTGGATCATAGTTTAGTTTCTACCTATTCTAATAAGTAGAATCTTCAAATGTTTATAGATTTTTCTCTTCTTTTGTTGTAGCTTGATGACATGGAGGATGATTGCATTGTTGCTGAAAACATAGATACTTTAGCAATAACACTGGCTGTCTTGCTTAATATTGTTGCTCGATCGAATTTAGGTATTTATTCCTAAAAGAGATTTGACTTATAGGAAGTAATTGTTGTTTAATGTGGGTTATAAAATATGTTTTGAAGTAATCATGTAAATAAATATGATTTAAGATTGTCTGGACATAAATTTGAGATACATGTTCAAAATATCAAGTGGTAATTTTGGTATAAAACCAATTATGTTTTTTCTACTGCCGTTAATTATTTATTTATTTTTTTTTTCTACATTTTAATGGTGTTTGTAATTATTTGTAGGTTGTGCCAGTTGCAAACCTCCCTTTCAGCATACATGATGTTGGTGTAGTTGACTTCACAAGTTGTTGCCAAGGTATGATAGATTGTTACATTGAGGATGGAGATATGGACTATGTTTGACTTTCGAGGTCAAATGAACCAAATAGTAAATTATGAATAGATTTTGGTTTATAACGATCATAAATTAGCAATTTAGCATACAGAATTCAATTGTATCCCTATTTCAGTTACAGGGTGGTTTGAATTTGTAAATCTATTTATCTATTGGTTTGGACATATTAAGAGAACATTTTCTTTTGTTATGTAATCCATCTATGGTTTGTTTTCATAAGTAATTTTCTTTACATCTTATGTCATATTGTTTGTTTTTATAGATAATCACTTAACTTGCACTTAAATGGTCTAAGTTGCTACAATTACATATAAAACATAAAAACGTAAGAGAGAAAGCACAACCCGTTAAGAGATAAAACACAACCCGAATTAATCGGTTACAGTTAAAACATAAGCTGGGCTCGACCTGTTAGATAGACCATAACCCTAAATATTATAATGCGCTACGTTTGTGCACATACTATGGTGGCGTGGACCTCTGCGACATTCTATCTTTCTTTTTTGTCTGACTCGATGTAGTGAGCCTAAGCACATATGAGGGTTGATTGCTAGATGCAATTAGTAAACCCTAAAGAGAGTGGTTTGGTTAGTCGTTTATTTCTTAGCATAAAAAGGTCTCTCAAGAGTTGGCCATTGATGGCTTTGAAACGACTTAAATATGGTTGAGGGTCAAGTGAGATGGAGGCAATGATGATCCAAAAAAACTGCTATGTTCGTTGTTTTGGCATGACAATTTAGTTCCAGCCACAATGAGCTAACGAATCTGAGCCTTCTAGGACTTTTTTTGACGAAATTACGGTTTCATGCCCCCCGCAACGCGGGTGGTCTTATTTCTAGTTATGGTTAAAGTTAATAAAAACAAGATATATTAGTTCGCTTGCACGTTAATTTATTTAATTTAGTCATGATCATACTTGTTTTGAAAAGTCATTTGCTCAAAATATATATATTATCTAATAACTGACTTTGTCTTTCACAGGTCAGGTTGCATTCGTGTGAGGTTATATGATTTCAAGTATCCATGAATTTAATTAAATATGAGTACCATAATAACTCTTGGGCTAAATAAAGTCGGTGGCCAAAAACACAAAATCAGTAAGTTTAAGTATTAAGTCAGTGATGGAACCCTTGATTATTGGATTACTCTACAAGAAAAATACATATATATTTAGAAAAAACCCTACGGCAAGAAAAAAAAAGGAGCAGGGGAGGCATAACATTATTATATTATTTTATTTTGGTTGGTGGCTAAAAAAAAAGAATTTGTCCAAGAAGTCACGGTTGAGTTTGAATATGGAGAAAACAAAGAAAGCATACAGCAGAATATTGTTTTCTTTTTGTGGCTACTGAGCGTCCAAAAAGAAGAAAAAGAAAGCAAGCACACAAGCTCCTTAATTAATTTAACGGTTTTCGGGTTTTGTTTATGGGATTTTGATTAATTAAAAGTTTTGATAAGATTTATTGGATGTGTTTCATGCGTGTTTATTTCTGATTTGTGCTTGAATGAATGTCTCACATGTAGCTTGATTGAATGTCTTTCGATTATAGGATGCATGTTAGGTTGTTGACTGTGTGTTTCCAACTTGTTTATGGCTTATTGAGCTTATTCACCATAGAAACTGATTTTTGGCATATTATTAGAGGTTTATATTCTTACTTGCTTAAATATCCAACGGGTGATAAGTTGTCGGGGTTGTCTGCGTTGTTAGGGTTTTAGGTTACACTAACTGACAAGAGGTTTGCTTATTTTAGCCTTAATTCCAATGTTTACCAGTGCCCTTTAGACTGTTCATAGACCACCCTGTATACTTAGGTTCATTGAGATAGTTGAACCGACGGGTTAATTGTTTTCTAGGGTAATTAATAATTGTTGGTGAACTGACAGGTGAACTAATAAGCCGGTGTTTTCACATGATCTCTAGGATTTCTTCTTAAGTGAAACCTTGAGAGTGAATAGGGGTCCACTAGGTTTCCTAGGGGTTTCATATCTTTAGATTCCCGGTCCCCGTAGCAATTTCTTGTAACCGATAAAAGCTCGAGTCGTCACAATTCGGATTCCTTGCTTAGGTAACCCTTTCTCATATTTGAATTTGCTAAAGTCTTATTCGGTAATTTAATTTTCTAGTTTATTTTAATTTAATTAAGTAATTAGTTTAATTAATAATTAGTTTTAAAATAAAATAAATAACTGATGTTTGTCCCATCATTTGTTAAGATCTTTAATAGTTTGATCAGCTGTTGTGTCTTCAGTTCTTTCATATTAGCAGTTTGCATGGTCAGATGTTTGGGACAATAATTTACCAAAACTTCATAATAGAAAACAACTATTGTTTATATCAACAGTTGTTTGATTTTTGACCATCAGTTCTTTGCAAGGTTCAACAAGTTTTTTATCTAGGATTTGTCTTTGTCAATAGTTAATTGGTTTGAAATCATTCACGTTTAGGATTGAGTTGTTATTGTCATTTATTCAATATCATTAACCATTGATTATGAGTGAACCTTATATATATGTGTTGTTAGTTAATTAGACCGTATTTAGTTGTGTCAGTTAATCAGATTAACATTTGTTAATTAGCATAATCAAATTAAGTTTTCTTTTAATTATTTATCAACTTACTTAACGAACCATGCCTATGTTGTTTTCAATTAGTAGTAACAAGATTATACAATCCGCTTCACAACCTAAACGCGGGAGATCTTTTTAACTGTTGTTTCCTATCAAGTTTAATTGCTTTTTATAATCAGTCTTTCAAATAATTGTTTGACATTCCATTTAAGTTAGTTAATTTAAATTAAGTTTTAGAGTATATTATCAAACCAAAAAAAATGTAATACTGACAACATGTTTTCTCACGAATACGATACCATACTTACTCTAACTATCTAGGTTAATTAGGTTTTTGATGACTAAGATAACGATCATCATTATTTTATTCATCTTGTTTTCATTTTAATCCAAACCATGTTTTTCTTCTCTATCTATATGTTATTAAAATCAGGCTTTTATTTAATTTATTATTTTTCTTAACATCCAATTTTTATTTTTCACATTTTCTTGTTGTCTCGTGTGTGGTTTGAATCATAGTTTGTGCTAAGTAAAATCAACACCTTTGTCATCACACCATAAGGAGTGGAGCAAGTTTTTTATTTTAATTCCTTTTTTATCGATCTTTTATGGAAAGTTACAAATCATGTTTTTTTTATATTTTAATTATTTTTTTAATAAAACTTTTATGTACAGTAAATATGAGTTAGTAAATATGAGTTATGTGTAAATGAATATTATCTACGTGTAAATGAAAATAAAATGAACTAAATAATCCATACACAGTAAAATAATGAAAAAATTACAAATTTTGTCCTTTTGAATTACATAGATTATGGAATGAGTCATTTATGGAAAATAGTTTCACTCTTTATCCTTTATATGGATGTTTGCCATGATTTTTGTCTTTTAAACTAACACCCATTAACTTATCCCGTTAAACAGACCCATGTGCATAAAAAGTGATGGGCATAATCGTATTTTCCCCTACCCCTTCTATATATAATATTAAAACTACTTTCTCTCTCTCAAATTTTCCCACTTTCATACAAAACCAAAACAACCACCACCAACTCAACAACCATTCTTGGTCACTTGTTCCGGTACAAGATCACCGCCACCATCGTTCTCCCAACCAATTCAAGGCCACCACCACCACAACCAGCCACCGTTGCCGGAAACCCTCTCTCGCCACACTTTTCCCCTCAACAAACACCCGCTACCACACAACCTCAATCAACTAACACTATCAAATCACCATCACCAAAGATTTCAAAACCCATCACTACACCATCGATCGGCAACCCAAATTAAGGCTGATTAACCAGATCCACCATGTTTGGTTGTTACATAATGCAACACTGGTGGTGGTTAGCAGGTCCGGTCGAGCCAAGAGCCACTCGCGGTGACTGAGCAGGTGGTGGTTTAGGGCCCGCCGTTATTCCGGCGTCTTCACCATGCTCTCTTATCCATATTTTTCTATTTCTCCTTCCATAACATCACCAGTCAAGGAAGCCGCCGCCACCACTACGGCCTTAACTCCACCCAAGAACGAGGCATCTACCGATGATTAGGTTCGAAAAATGAGTCGGAAGCTCGAACCCCAAAACCCTCCGGCTGTATTGTCAAAACCCACAAGCAAAGATTGAACTCAGATCCGGCTTCACCTTAATTTGGAGCTATAGATTTGAAGGAAATCGAACTCAAATCTCTCTTTGGCTCAGAGTGGGTGGCGGCTATGGTGTCTTTCAGGCGAGAACGGTGGCGACCGGCCACACCCATCTTGTTTCTCCGTCCCAAACGCCAACCAACACCAGCCACCATGACCGATAGCTTTGAAACACACTTACAAACCCAAATCTGAAACAACACGATGGTGATTTAGATCCGATTTGAAACCCAAATCTAAAATAAAGCAGTGGTCATTCAGACCCGATTCAAAATCCGAATTTACAATAAGGTTTGGTGCTACCGACGTTGAAGGAACAATGGGATGATACTACCGTAGCAGGCAGACGTTTGGGTTTGAGTTAGTGGGGGGCGAAAACGCAACCGACGACATAATCGGTGGTGACCATAGTCTTTTAGGCGAGAATGGTGACGGCCACAAACTTCTCATTTCTTCTCAGGTGAGAAACTTGAAGATGGAGATGAGGATGATGGTGGTGGTGGTAAAGGACTAAAACTGAGGCGAAAATCCAAATAAAGGATAAAAAGTTAAACTCATTTTCAAAAAGGACCCAAACCATAATATTGTATATTCAAAAGGACAAAATTTGTAATTTTTTCGTAAAATAATATATACACAATGAAATAATCCTATACATTATTAAATGTTAAATGTTTGACTTCTGCTGATGGATGAAGTTTGTTAAATGTTTGTGAAGTTTCCTATTTTACCTAAAGAAAGCTAAAGAAAATTTCCAGACAACAATGAGATATGTTTAGTTCTAGGGTGTAATTTTTTTAAAACACAACGTAAACCTGACACAAAATTTGCATGTTTCGGTGAAGCATGTTGAAACTCATGGACACGATTTGCTAACAAGTCATGTTCAATCAATTTGGTGGATTAACGGTTTGATTTTTTAGTTCATAACTTTTTGAAAAGGTATCATATGTAACAATTGAAACTGATTGGATGATTTTACATGAACAAAATAATAAATAAAATAAAACATTGGAGGCGTGAAAGTTGATATGCCAAAAGTTTATTAATGGGAGAATAATCAAAATGGTCCATTTTACCAAATTAATTCCTTGACTAGCAAATTTTGACCACACCACACCACACCTCACCTCACCTCAGAAGTCAATAACTTCTAAGGTATAATGTCACAAGTTACAAAGAAATTGTTGTTAACTTTCCTTTATTTTTTAACAACACCGTACTTGTGCATAAATACTCATCCTTGTATAACGAAACAGCATACACTCCAATCTGACAATAAAAAACATAACATTATTACTCTTACATGGTCTAAGATTTTGGAAGGAACATGATATCTGTTGGTGGTAAGTCTTCTTTCGGCTCATCAATCTGCAGCCCATAAATTTTATGGTATTTATCCGCGCCGATTGTAGTGTTCTAGGAACCGTAGGTTATAGTCTTTTGCTTAATCATTAAAACCAAGAACCAAACCATTAATAACTTGTTTATATGTCCTCTTGAATATTGCGGCTGACTTCTTGTTTATTGAACTTGTTTCCAGTTATAGGTTTCCTCATGCTTTTGGGCACCCTTTCTCCTCCTTCACCTTGGTGGTCCGGATGCAATTACCGCCTTTGCATTGGAAGATAACGAGCTTTCGTTAAGACACTTTGTGGAGATCGCCTTTCAATCTGGAGTTGCGCTTTACATCCTTTTGTTATCCTGGCCAGGGTGTTCAGATCTCCCTCAGCTAAGCATATTGGTTTACCTGGCCGGTTTCATCAAATGCGCCGAACGTATTCTTGCTCTAAGGTTAGCAAACACTGAGAATCTCCGTGACTCGATGCTTGGTCCTCCTGACCCGGGTCCCAATTATCCCAAATTCCTGGAGTGTCTCCACTTGAAAACGTCTCAGGGTTTCATTGCGAACGTTGAAGAGGTCCACGAGTCCCCAATTCCCGCCAATGATCATGCATATCCTGACGGAGGTAATGTCATATCCGAAGCGTATGAATTGTTTCAAACATTCAAGCGTCTTTTCGTGGATCTCATCCTCACTTTTGTGGATAGAGATGGCAGCCAATCCTACTTTCGCCATCTTAACTCAAGTCAAGCTTTTCATGTTGTCGAGATTGAACTTGGATTTGCATTTGACATGCTTTACACCAAGGCTTATGTGGTGTATACGTTTAACGGGCTCATGCTTCGCCTTACTAGTATCTTTATACTTCTTTTGGTACTAGTGGGATTCTATTTTCAGTGTAATATGAGTAATTACCACTACATTGACATTGACATTGCCATTACTTGCTTAATAATTGGTGTAGCCATTTTATTGGACATTGCTTCTGTTATTACCTTGCTTCGCTCTGACTGGACCGATCATTGGTTGAGCCAACGAAACCTGACTCGGAATGTCCTCATATTCCCATTATTGAAAAATCCGACAAAGCGAAGATGGTCTTGTTCCATTGCACAGTTTAACCTCCTAAGTGTCGCTCTTGAAGAGATGCCCGCTGTCTTTATTCAAATTCAGAAATTCATTGGGATAGATAATATTCGCACACAGCACCGTTACAAGACTTACAGTAAAGTTACAGGCAACCTAAAAGATTTAATTTATACGCAGTTTCGAGAACTGATGGTTGTCAACTCTGATCCCAAAGTGTTATGTATGCATAGAGGTAGTTTTTCGCTAAGAGAGAAAGATTGCGATGCTCTTCTATGGAGTATTACCGAAGTCGAATTCGATCAGAGCATTCTTATATGGCACATTGCTACCTCTCTATGCTATTACTCAGATCTTGGCCTTGAATATGAAGTCGATGCGAATATCCACCGTATAGAAAGTAAGCATATATCTGATTATCTGTTGTATCTTCTCGTGTCTTACCCTGTAATGCTGCCAATCGGTATTGGTATGATCCGGTATCGTGACGCTTGTGCTGAAGCGATGCGTTTCTTCAAAGAAAAAGGGCCCATTACAGAAAAGGTTGAAGCCTGTATCAAGCTGCTTGAAGTTGATTCTCTTGAGGTTTTGCCTAGTAAAGTGAAGGGAGATCGATGCAAGTCTGCGCTTTTTGATGGTTGTCGGCTCGCGTTAACTTTGAAAAAAATGGAAACCGAACGCATGTGGAAGGTAATGAGTCAAGTATGGATTGAGATTCTTGCTCATGCTGCTACTCATTGCAGAGGGTTTCACCACGAGCAGCAGCTTCGCAAAGGGGGCGAGTTTTTGACTCATGTCTGGCTTCTGATGGCACATTTGGGCATCACAGAGCAGTTTCAGGTGTCTCACGGCCATGCTAGAGCCAGAGTTAATGTGCTCTAAGGCTTGTGACTTAGGGATTCAAATTATTTTATTTATTTATCAGATAAAACATTGTGTTTACAAAGTTGTAACTTTTTTAATTTAATCCAAACACATTCATATTTGATACAACAGATAAATGAAGTTTCACTTATTAATGATTAATGAAATGAAACATATTACAAAATTGAGATTTGATAAAACATCAGAATACACAAAGCCAATACATAACAATAATACTTGAACATGTAGTTATTTATCAAACTAAGAGCATTCACATCTCTTCCTATATTTTCGAACCTAAAATTACACTAAAACACAATACATTTTCTTTTTCTTTTTCAATTAAATAATATTATATTGGAATATCAGAAATTGCACGTTTTTTTATATATTTTGAATCAAACCTGTACAAAGCTGGCAACGTCAATCAGTTTTCTTCTAATGCTGATGGATCACCGATGGACTTTTTAATATTAATTTACATATTCCGTTGGTTAAGGTCCACTTTTCTTGTAGCAGTGTCTCTTTTTCTACATTGGCCCAGATGAAGGATTGTTGTTTAAGGATCTCAACACTGCTTATAACTGCTTCTATTATTTTTTTCCAAAAATGTAAGATATGCATATATATTCTGTGATTTACTTATGTGCTAGACCCTACCATCAAACATGACGAAGTTTGTTAAGTGAGGTTAGTTTCCTTCATTCTAGCCGGTACTTTCATATAATGTAGCAGGAAATTGATCCATAAAGTGGTTTATATTTTACCTAAAGAAAGTTCAAGAAAGTTTTCAGGTCGACACAAACCTAACACGAAATTTTTGTTTAGCCAAGTTCCGTGTCAAAAGCCACATACACGTTTTGCTAAATGTGTCGGATTAGATTGGAGGATACGTGGGTTGATTCTTGATAGATTAGGTTAAGTAGATTGGTAACTTTACTAGAAAAATATTTTTTAAGGAAGAATGAGAGTTAATATGCTAAAAGTTAGAACTATATATAATTTTCAAGTTAAATCACTTGTTTGTGTCAACTCAAGAATACGATGGAGATTTGGATGCATGTGTCAAACGCAATATTCAGTTCCTTGCCATGTGTTCGGGTTTCAATGAAACCTTAACTTTAGTATTTTATTGATGAAATTCCATATGCAAGTTTACAGGAATTTAGTAACTTATAGGACATGGGTTACGGTTTTATTAAAAAATATTAATAAAACAAAGAAATAATCTCTTTATACAATTAGGTAATCGTTGTACAAATACCGTATACAAATCAAAACGAGAATAACAACAAATATAGCATATACGCATATCTTAATTCATACCGAGAACCTTGACTTGTGCTCCTAAAACTAATTCTTGAAACCGGGCCGGAGTCAAATTGATCATTATGTTGATACCACACCGGAACCGCATTGATCGACACCTAAGCATCACTTCCGGTCATGTCTTCTTATACGTTCATTCTCTTAGTGAACCTGTATTGATCACCCGAAGCCATCCATACCTTCCTAGCTGCAAAAGTGAACAAACTACGATTTCCGGTTGAGGCTAGTATTTTTTTTTGTTAAACAAAAAGGTCCCTTAAAACAGAAAACATATTTAAAACTACGTCCACGGGCCCGTCAGTTTCCTAGGGTACAACAATCAAAGACTCGAAGCAGTATGTACTTTCTGGATTATGATGGTCGGGTATTTTGTATATATATTATTGTGTTAATTGTGTAGTTTTATTGTGTATATTTTTAGAACTTTGGTACTTCATACGTGCTTTTGTATTTCAGATCATTGATCGTTAAAGATGCTAAATTGGAGACTTGTACGATCACGGAACTCGGGAAGACTAGAGCATAAATTGAAGTCTCGGGAAGTGTTAGAAGGATTTGGGAAGAGTTTGGATGACAAACCTAAAGACGATGTTAAAACTGAACAAGATGGATTGACAAAAAGCGACCAAGAAGTAAAATGAGCATATCGTGGGCTAGAAAATGAGTTACGGGACCCATAATATATGAATTTGGGTTTCTCGACGAGAAGAATCCAAATGTGAGGTTATCTTTGGTCGTGTATTTCGACCAGATGAGTATACAGCCATCGCGATACACGATCAACATAAAAAACATGAAAAATTGGTTTTGACCTATATATTCTATTTTACGAACCCTAATCAATTGTCTTCACTTCTAGCCGTTTGAGGGACAAACATGGGCGATTCCGGGAGCCCCGAATCACCTTCAATCACCTCGGGGTTCATAGTTCATCGAATGGAATCAATAGCCAAAGACTAATCGAAGGTCATGAGCGGCTGATTCGTCTCGAGTCATTCCCGGGATGTTGAGTATTGTAACTTTTCAGTATTTTCTTCTGTATTAGAACTAAATGATTGTATTTATTGATTTATGATCTATGAGCATTGATGTTTTCTATTGTTGAGCATTAAGTCGGTTTAGGTTTATTTCTATCAAAACGATTAGTTTGCCAATTGTTTTGATACGTGTCTCATAGGATTTGTTGTTTAATTGAGGTCAATAAAGCATACAATTGCCCTTAGTTGAGTCATGCTAGCTGTCACACCCCAACCAAAGGCGGCAGAACATTCCGGGGCGTAACTTATTGATTGGACAATAGCTCAAAAGACACTAATTAAAGTGACAATAGTTATTTAATTTCATTAACATTAAGCAGGTACACTGTAACATCCCGAATTTTTTAAGAATAATATTTAATATATTATTTATTTTATAATGGAAAAGTTTACTTGAGTTAGTAAAGAGGATATTGTTCCTTCTTTAGTAATTCCAGGATTAACCTTAAGTGTTCTTCATGGTCGGCCTTGTTCTTGGAGTAGATGAGGATATTGTCAATAAAAACAATAACAAATTTGTCGAGATACCCCTTGCATACTCTATTCATGAGATCCATGAATACGGCTGGTGCATTTGTTAAGCCGAAGGGCATAACTGAAAACTCATAGTGACTGTACCGAGTTCTAAATGTCGTCTTTGAAATGTCTTCTTCGCCACCAATAGTTGGTGGTAACCAAATCTTAGATCGATCTTCAAGTATTAACTTGTAACGATTCCGGCAAATCCAGGTATACCCTAGCCGGTATATACTATTTACGTGTCATTTAAATATTGATTATATGAGTTATAGTACGTATATACGAGTATATATGATTCATAGTACGAATCATACTCGATTATATAGTGAATCGTATTGGAATTACAATTAACCAATGAACGATTATTGAAACCCGAACGAATCGGGAATTACATTATAGACGAAGTATATAATGTTTAGTGATATTTACGAAGTATTAATGCTTCGGGATAAGTAAATTATAGCACAGAAAAAGGATTTCGATTTAATGGTACGTCGGTACGCTAAACGAAACCTTTAACACCAAACCAAGCAAGAGACGATCAATCAAGCCGAAAAAGATGCGTAATTATTAATCATATGATGTTTTAATGTCATGGGTTAAGTTTTTAAAGTTTTTATATAAATTTTATGTTAACCCGAAAAACAACCATTTTAGGCTCGTTTTAAGCCGAATTACGAGTTTAAACGAGAAACGAACTGAACCAGATTATCCACAACATTATCCGGATTACACAATCCAAATGTGTGGCTAATATTGAAGTTGTGGGACCCACCCCCACACCACCATATGGCCGGCCACCCCCCCACACCCCTTTTACACATTCCATTTTTTTTTCTTTCATCCAAACTCTCTCAAACTCTCTCAATCTTCAAACCTTCATCCAAGATTCATCCATTTTTCACCAAGATCTCAAGGTATATGCATGAATTGATGCTTGAATCTTGTTTTTAATTTCATAATTCTTGAGAAAATGAGGTTTTCATGTGAAAAATGGGTGAAAACCCGAGATGAAACCGATTCTCGTATGATCAAGGGATGTATACAAGTTATACAAAGGATCTTGATCCAAGTAATTAGTTAAAAGTGTTTAGAATGAATTTTTACGGTTGAAATCTTGTCAAATGAATTTTCCATGTGAAAAACGGGTGAAAATCCGAGATGAAACCGACTCTTGCATGACCAAGAGATGTATACAAGTTATACAAGGGATCTTGGTCCAAGAAGTGAGTAAAAAGAGTCGAGAACGGATTTTTACGGTCAAAATCGTTGTTTTGATGTTTTAACCGACACTAGGAAAGAAATGGCTTGATTGTGGGTATAACTTGCTTGGTGTGGTGTTGATGTGCTTGTAAGTGTTGTATCTAGCGGCTAGCAAAGGCTAGAAACCGAGATCCTTGCGATCTAAAGCTAGAAAACACAAGATAGTTCGGTTTTCGTGTGTATATGAGATTTGGACAGATTTTCGTGTTCTTAGAGTCGGGTCACGAAATTTCACAGAGATGATCTACACATGAAAATATGAGATCTGTGAATTTTTGGTAATTTTTGGATAAAATATGAATATTTGGTGAATTTAATGCTCGGTTTTGGCCAAAAATAGTGAAAAATAGCAAAACATGATGAAAAATTCCGGAAAATTTAAGATAAGCTTTTTATAACATATAAAAGTCACCCACAAAATTTGAGCTCGGTTGGAAAAGTCTAAGTAGGTTTTTCGGTGAAACGAGTTCTAGGGATTTCTAGCTCGGTTTTGGGTGAAAATGGCTTGAAAAATAAGTTTTAAATTCTGGAAAAATTCCAGGAAGTTATGAGGATGATAGAGATCATCCCAGAAAAATTTGGGATTTTTCTAAAGTGTTTTGGTATTTTTGACATATTTAGTGTTTTAATAAGATTTAAAAATAGATAAATAAATGTAAATATAGGAAAATAAATCTGGAAAAATTCCAGGAAGTTATGAGGATGACAGAGATCATCTCAGAAAAATTTGGGATTTTTCTAAAGTGTTTTGGTATTTTTGACATATTTAGTGTTTTAATAAGATTTAAAAATAGATAAATAAATGTAAATATAGGAAAATAAATCTGGAAAAATTCCAGGAAGTTATGAGGATGACAGAGATCATCTCAGAAAAATTTGGTATTTTTCTAAAGTGTTTTGGTATTTTTGACATATTTAGTGTTTTAATAAGATTTAAAAATAGATAAATAAATGTAAATATAAGAAAATAAATCTGGAAAAATTTTGTAAAATTTTCTTTTTGTCAAAATAAGTTTTGTGCAAAATTTCAAGACCCGAGACTAATCGGGTAATTATTTGTGCTAAAAAGAACATAAAAACAAGTTTTTAAAGCTTAAAACGTGTAAACCGGCAAAGTTCGCATAAGCGAGCTGACTGGTACACGAAAACTTTAAAAATGGACTATTTTCATAAATCTAAGTAAATTAAGTAAAAATAAATCATCCGAAAATAATTCGGATGATTTGGGTAATTTTACCCGATTTTACCGTTTCCGGCACCGAAACACCCGAAACGGGCCCCGCGGCCAAACGGGGTGTCAAACCGAGCTATAATTTCATCACCTTAACTAAATTGACTGTCAAACTCTAAGCAATGTCACAATCTGAGTCCTTAGAAGTGTCACGGGGTTAACATTGTCCCCGAATCGAGTACAGTACTGGGTTAACAATGTTCCCAGATGTACCGATTGATACGTATTTAAGTTATGGGAATTATATAGTAACGATTAGATATTATATTACAGATCCAGGCACGTAGCTGTTCCTTATATTACTCACCGACTCACAAAAAGGTGAGTTTTCACGAGCCCCTTTTAATGAATTGTTTTAATTATATTTTCCCGGGGCGGAAAACATGTCTTATTTAAAGTATTTAAGTACATACCGATCGTATGGAAATACTTGTACATTTATATATATATGGTCTGATGCACAGAATATATAAAATGTTTATCATGTGTTATTGTTCTGGGGTAACATAGTTCCCAGAAAGTTAATGGAGATGTTCTGGGGTAACATAGTTCCCAACATGATTATATTGTTAATAAATGATTATTAAAATGATTTGTCAGTGTTTATTTAAATTAGTGAAACTCACCAACTATTCGTAGTTGACCCGTTTTCTTTACATGTTTTCTAGGTATGCCCAAGTTGGAATGATTGATATGTGCTTAACTATCTGTGCTACCTGTTGGAAGCTTGCTGCTCTATGTTTTGTAATGAATTTATTAATGTCTTATGGGTAAAATATGTGTGTAACACCTAGTCAGTAATGAAACTCGCAACAATGTAATATGTTATAAATTAATGTAGTGGTATTTTCTTTATAAGCAATGCTGTTGATATCAGATGTGTCTGTTGCATCCCGTGTACGTTTCCGCTGCGGGTACGGGGTGTTACAGAACTTGGTATCAGAGCCATTGGTTATAAAGAATTAGGATGTCCGAAAGAGATACCTAAAATATAACCAGTAGCTCAAGTATTAAAGGATCTGAATATCAACTAATAATATATTGTGACGAGATCGGGATGAACTTGGATGGACAAGTGGGTTATTATGGTCCGGAACATAATAACAGACTTGTCTGCACGAGGGAATTCAGGGGAAGTCACGGGGAATTTAAATAGGTAAAATTGGCAACATATGTGTAATTATATGATAATATTATTATGTGGTAAAATTGTATAAGTAAGTGCATGTTAATTTGATTTTGAATTACACTATGAAAAGGGACTATATGTTTGTTAACTTGTGTGCAGGTAAAAATGGCAAGAACACCTAGTGTGTCGACGGAAGAGGACACGGAAGAGGTCAGTTCCGGGGCCTCTGGAAGCCCAAGTGTAGAACCCAGCTCCGAGCCTTCGGAGGCTAGTCATAGTACTTCTAGACAGACCACCCCAGCTAGGAGTGCTAGTTTACCCTCCCCTGCTAGGGTTACCAGGTCTCCTACCCCGCCCGCACCACAGACCGCTCCGATTCCCCCCAGACACGGTCCCCGCCTCACGGCGCGGATCAGTGCCCCGTATGTTCCGCCCACTGTTACCCCACCCAGATCCACTTACCATAGGGGCGAGTCCTCCCGCCCCCAGCCCGAGCCTGCGACCCTACCTGTGTGGGCTTGGCTACGTGTTCTCACCGAACAGGTGAACGAGCACTCTGCCGCCCTGGTCGTGGGGGTACAGAGGCGGGCGTACCTCGGGGACAGCATACTAGACCACCAGTATGCTATTAACCAGTTAAAAAGGGAGTGCTCATACTCCCACTGGTTGATCGGCCAGATGGAAACCCGAATGCGGGTTATGGTGGCGGTGTTGGTGGTGCTGGTGGCGGTGTTGGTGGGGTTGGTTTACCACCATGTGTAGATGTGTTAGATGGTAGAATCTTGAACCGCTTTTTGATACTCCGTGTAAGTAGTTAGTGGTGATACTAACACGGAGTGAATCTTGTTTAGTTATAGTACAACCACTGGCCCATAGGGGGTCTCTTGTAGGGCATATTATTATCGATACTTTTGGGTATCATTCAAGCACTGACCCATTGCGGGTTATGTCGAGGATGATACCAACATAGGCCCTTTGTATTAAAACTTAGTTATGTAATGATGACTGGAAAGTATGTAAACTGATGTTTGTATAATATGTATCCATGTTTACTAATGAATGAAATATGTATTGTGTTTTATGATTTGAGATGGTATTGATTATATGTATTTCTTTGATGATTGTGTAGAATGGCACCGAAACGATCAACGAAAATATCGGAAGTAGATGTGAGCCGTTTGATTGCTCAACAGTTGGAGGCGGCGATACCGGATATAGTATCGCGCATCGCCGCCAGTATTAATAACTCGACCAATCCAACCCCTCAGAGCAATCAAACGCCCATAAATAATGACGGGGAACAAAATGCTAATCCTCCAAGGAATGATAACACTATTCCGAGTAATGACGCACCGCCTAGGGTGGTCGTTACTGACAGCAATGGCCCTATACCTACGGTAGAGACAAACCGTACGGAACCAATTCGTGCATCCAGGGGATGTTCGATCAAGGATTTCATGTTGTGCAAGCCATTAGAGTTTAGCGGGTCTGAAGGACCGAATGGGTTAGTTAAATGGATAGAGAAAATCGAATCAGTGGTGAATATTAGCAACTGTCCCGAGGATTGTATCGTTAAGTACGCCACCTGTACATTCACCGACCATGCCTTGACATGGTGGAACACCATAGTACAGACTCGAGGTCAGGTGGCGACAAACCACATGACCTGGACGGAGCTTAAGGCTCTTGTGTTGGAACATTTCTGTCCAAAGAATGAATTGCAGAAACTGGAAAATGAGTTGTGGAATCTGGAGATGAAGGGGGCGGACCACTTGGGTTATACCAATCGGTTCAATGAACTGTCACGATTAGTACCGTGGTTGGTCACCCCGGAGACGAAGAGGGTGGAACGTTATATTTGGGGACTTACTCCAGTAGTGAGGAGTATAGTCAACGCGGGGGGACACCGGACGTATGAAAGTGCAGTGACACAGGCTGGCATAGTCACGTATGATTTCTTGCGGAGCGGATCACTAAAGGTGACAGGAGAATCCGCTGGGGGAAAACGGGGTGCGCATGATCATAGAGTTCAAGAAAAGCAGCAAAGCAAACGAGCTAGGCCCGCTGCCCAGAGCTATGCCATGACTAGTTCGGGCGGAAGGCAAGAACCGCAGAAGGGAACGTTTCCTAGGTGCGGGAAATGTGGTTACCACCATAGTGGCGTGTGCAAGGAGGTGGTGTGCCACCGGTGTGGCAGGGTTGGACACTACGCACCAAATTGTAAGACAAATCTGAACAACCTGAACCGACAACCACAACCTATTCGGGCGCAACCATTTAGAACTCAACCAGCCCGACAGCAGAACCCGCAAGGAAACCAGATGGTGACCACTAGCCGTGCTTGCTACGAATGCGGCAGCACGGATCACTTCAAAAGGAACTGCCCGAAACTGAATCAGGGAGGAAACGGGAGACAACTCGCGGGTCAGCCATCGTCGTCCAATCCGGCGCGAGGCCGAGCATTTGTGATGGGAGCGAACGAGGCGCGCCAGGACCCAAGCGTAGTGACAGG
This sequence comes from Bidens hawaiensis, assembly GCF_021521415.1. Classification (NCBI taxonomy): domain Eukaryota; kingdom Viridiplantae; phylum Streptophyta; class Magnoliopsida; order Asterales; family Asteraceae; genus Bidens; species Bidens hawaiensis. The sequence continues at coordinate 45,605 of NW_027500592.1, forward strand.
TACCTTCCTCGTCTCTGATCATTACGCTTCTGTATTATTTGATACAGGCGCCGATAGAAGTTTTGTCTCCGTTAGATTCCTTTCGATAGCAAACCTTCCTATTGGTGAAACCATAGAACCTTACACCGTAGAAGTCGCTAACGGTAAAACCATGATAGTTAATCGGATTGTTCGGAATTGCCCTTTTATTCTGAGCGAACAATCTTTCCTGATCGACTTATTACCGGTAGAATTGGGTAGTTTTGACGTGATAGTGGGAATGGATTGGTTGGCACGTAATAGGGTAGAAATAAACTGTGAAAAGAAAACCGTCAAGATCCGGGTGTCGGATGACGAGAAGGTATTAGTGCAGGGAGAAACATCCGGCACCATGATACCATTTATATCCCACCTCAAGGTGTTGAAATATGTACGTCAGGGATGTGTGGCGTATCTAGCGAGCCTGACGGCCGCTGATTCTGAGGAAAAACGGGTGGACGATATTCCCGTGGTACGCGAATTTCCACAAGTTTTTCCAGAGGAACTTCCTGGATTACCGCCAACCCGACAGGTCAAATTCAGAATCGATCTGTTACCACAAGCTGGCCCTGTTGCTAAGGCCCCTTACAGACTTGCACCGTCCGAGATGCAAGAATTATCCAACCAGTTGCAGGAATTGTTGGATAAGGGATTTATTCGTCCCAGCTATTCCCCGTGGGGTGCACCTGTACTATTTGTGAAAAAGAAGGACGGAAGCCTTCGAATGTGCATTGACTACAGGGAATTGAATAAGTTAACCATCAAAAATAGGTATCCTCTTCCCCGGATCGATGATTTGTTCGACCAACTACAAGGTGCGAGCTATTTCTCAAAAATTGATCTTAGATCGGGATACCACCAAGTTAGAATTCAAGAGGAGGATATCCCAAAAACCGCGTTTCGGACTCGCTACGGCCACTACGAATTTCTAGTTATGCCTTTTGGGCTAACAAATGCGCCAGCGGTGTTCATGGATCTCATGAACCGAGTCTGTAAACCCTATCTCGACAAATTCGTCATTGTATTTATTGACGATATTTTGATATATTCAAAAAGTAAAGAAGAACATGAGCGACATTTGAGGTTAGTTTTGGAGCTTTTGGATCAGGAGAAGTTGTATGCAAAATTCTCCAAGTGTAACTTCTGGTTACAAGAGGTGCAATTCCTCGGTCACGTTATAAACCACCAAGGAATACACGTTGATCCGAGTAAAGTTGAAGCAATTAAGGATTGGCAAGCGCCTAAATCTCCGAAGGAAATCCGCCAATTCTTAGGCTTAGCTGGATACTATCGTCGATTTATAGAGAACTTTTCCAGCATCGCCCAACCTTTAACCCTCCTGACTCAAAAGGATCGGAAATATGAATGGGGTGAAGAGCAGGAAACGGCGTTTCAAACGCTAAAGCAAAGATTGTGCCAAGCGCCAATCTTAAGTCTCCCCGACGGAGACGATGGATTTGTTGTATATTGTGACGCATCCCGTAAAGGGTTAGGATGCGTGTTGATGCAAAATAAAAAGGTCATAGCCTATGCGTCTCGACAGTTAAAAGTCCATGAGAAAAACTACACTACTCATGACTTGGAACTGGGAGCAGTCATCTTTGCACTTAAAATCTGGAGACACTATCTCTACGGTACAAAGTGCACCATATTCACTGATCATAAAAGTTTGCAACACATATTCGATCAAAAAGAACTGAATATGAGGCAACGAAGATGGGTCGAATTATTAAGTGACTATGACTGTGACATACGGTATCACCCCGGCAAGGCTAACGTTGTAGCCGATGCCTTGAGTAGAAAGGATCGAGTCAAGCCACTACGCGTGCGAGCGTTGGGAATGGTAGTCCAATCGAGCCTTTCGGATTTGATTCGAGTCGCTCAACGCGAGGCGTTGAAAGAGGACCAATTGGATAAAGAAGGACTTTACGGGAATGAGAAGAATTTCGAACAGCGTGTGGACGAAATTCTCTATTTCAAAAATCGGATTTGGATCCCGACCCTCCATGACCTTCGTGATTTGATCATGGATGAAGCGCATAAATCGAAATATTCCATACATCCGGGATCGGATAAGATGTATAAGGATGTGAAGGAGTTCTACTGGTGGCCGGGTATGAAAAAGGATATAGCCACCTACATCGGCAAGTGTACGACGTGTGCGAGGGTTAAGGCGGAACACCAGAAACCCTCGGGGATGTTACAACAACCGGAGATTCCCGAATGGAAATGGGAGCAAATCACAATGGATTTCGTGACACACCTCCCTAAGACATCCCGGGGAAATGATGCAATTTGGGTAATCGTGGATAGATTAACCAAATCGGCACATTTTATTCCAAATAGAAACAATTATAACACCGAGAGACTTGCGCAAATTTATATAAATGAAATAGTGTCTCGTCATGGCATCCCCATCTCGATCATCTCTGATAGGGATAGCCATTTCACCTCCAAACTTTGGCAAGCTGTTCAAGAAGCATTGGGAACACGTATTGACCTAAGCACGGCTTACCACCCTCAGACCGATGGTCAGTCTGAGAGGACCATTCAAACTTTGGAGGATTTGCTTCGTGCCTGCGTACTGGACTTTAAGGGAAATTGGGATCAACATCTCCCACTCGTTGAATTTTCCTATAATAACAGTTACCATAGCAGTATAAAGGCAGCACCTTATGAAGCATTGTATGGGCGGAAGTGCCGATCACCACTTTGCTGGTCTGAAGTGGGTGACTCGCAGGTCATTAGATCGGATCTGGTCCAGGAGACGACCAGCAAGATTCTTGAAATTAAGAACAACTTGAAAGCCGCGCGGGATCGGCAGAAGAGTTATGCCGATACCCGTCGAAAACCGTTGTCATTTGAGAAGGGTGAAAAGGTATATTTGAAAGTATCACCCTGGAAAGGAGTGGTCAGATTTGGAAAGGCGGGGAAGTTGGCCCCTAGATACATTGGACCATTCGACATTACTGCAAAGATCGGTCCGGTAGCTTACCGACTAGAACTGCCTGAGGAACTAAGTGCAGTTCATAACGTGTTTCATGTGTCGAATTTGAAAAGATGTCTAGCGGATGAGACATCGGTGTTACCCTTAGAGGGTGTTCAAATAAGTGATAGGCTCAACTTCGTAGAGGAGCCCATCGAAATAGTGGACGGTAAGATCAAGCAACTTAGACACAATAAGATCTCGTTGGTCAAAGTTAGATGGAATTCGCAACGAGGCCCAGAATTTACTTGGGAACGAAAGGATGAATTTTGGAAGAAATACCCCCACCTATTTCCTCAAAAGGAAGTAGTTGACGTGTAAAATTTCGAGGACGAAATTTTTATAACGGGGGGAGAATGTAACGATTCCGGCAAATCCAGGTATACCCTAGCCGGTATATACTATTTACGTGTCATTTAAATATTGATTATATGAGTTATAGTACGTATATACGAGTATATATGATTCATAGTACGAATCATACTCGATTATATAGTGAATCGTATTGGAATTACAATTAACCAATGAACGATTATTGAAACCCGAACGAATCGGGAATTACATTATAGACGAAGTATATAATGTTTAGTGATATTTACGAAGTATTAATGCTTCGGGATAAGTAAATTATAGCACAGAAAAAGGATTTCGATTTAATGGTACGTCGGTACGCTAAACGAAACCTTTAACACCAAACCAAGCAAGAGACGATCAATCAAGCCGAAAAAGATGCGTAATTATTAATCATATGATGTTTTAATGTCATGGGTTAAGTTTTTAAAGTTTTTAAATCAGTTTTATATAAATTTTATGTTAACCCGAAAAACAACCATTTTAGGCTCGTTTTAAGCCGAATTACGAGTTTAAACGAGAAACGAACTGAACCAGATTATCCACAACATTATCCGGATTACACAATCCAAATGTGTGGCTAATATTGAAGTTGTGGGACCCACCCCCACACCACCATATGGCCGGCCACCCCCCCACACCCCTTTTACACATTCCATTTTTTTTTCTTTCATCCAAACTCTCTCAAACTCTCTCAATCTTCAAACCTTCATCCAAGATTCATCCATTTTTCACCAAGATCTCAAGGTATATGCATGAATTGATGCTTGAATCTTGTTTTTAATTTCATAATTCTTGAGAAAAGGAGGTTTTCATGTGAAAAATGGGTGAAAACCCGAGATGAAACCGATTCTCGTATGATCAAGGGATGTATACAAGTTATACAAAGGATCTTGATCCAAGTAATTAGTTAAAAGTGTTTAGAATGAATTTTTACGGTTGAAATCTTGTCAAATGAATTTTCCATGTGAAAAACGGGTGAAAATCCGAGATGAAACCGACTCTTGCATGACCAAGAGATGTATACAAGTTATACAAGGGATCTTGGTCCAAGAAGTGAGTAAAAAGAGTCGAGAACGGATTTTTACGGTCAAAATCGTTGTTTTGATGTTTTAACCGACACTAGGAAAGAAATGGCTTGATTGTGGGTATAACTTGCTTGGTGTGGTGTTGATGTGCTTGTAAGTGTTGTATCTAGCGGCTAGCAAAGGCTAGAAACCGAGATCCTTGCGATCTAAAGCTAGAAAACACAAGATAGTTCGGTTTTCGTGTGTATATGAGATTTGGACAGATTTTCGTGTGCTTAGAGTCGGGTCACGAAATTTCACAGAGATGATCTACACATGAAAATATGAGATCTGTGAATTTTTGGTAATTTTTGGATAAAAGATGAATATTTGGTGAATTTAATGCTCGGTTTTGGCCAAAAATAGTGAAAAATAGCAAAACATGATGAAAAATTCCGGAAAATTTAAGATAAGCTTTTTATAACATATAAAAGTCACCCACAAAATTTGAGCTCGGTTGGAAAAGTCTAAGTAGGCTTTTCGGTGAAACGAGTTCTAGGGCTTTCTAGCTCGGTTTTGGGTGAAAATGGCTTGAAAAATAAGTTTTAAATTCTGGAAAAATTCCAGGAAGTTATGAGGATGATAGAGATCATCCCAGAAAAATTTGGGATTTTTCTAAAGTGTTTTGGTATTTTTGACATATTTAGTGTTTTAATAAGATTTAAAAATAGATAAATAAATGTAAATATAAGAAAATAAATCTGGAAAAATTCCATGAAGTTATGAGGATGACAGAGATCATCTCAGAAAAATTTGGGATTTTTCTAAAGTGTTTTGGTATTTTTGACATATTTAGTGTTTTAATAAGATTTAAAAATAGATAAATAAATGTAAATATAGGAAAATAAATCTGGAAAAATTCCAGGAAGTTATGAGGATGACAGAGATCATCTCAGAAAAATTTGGGATTTTTCTAAAGTGTTTTGGTATTTTTGACATATTTAGTGTTTTAATAAGATTTAAAAATAGATAAATAAATGTAAATATAAGAAAATAAATCTGGAAAAATTTTGTAAAATTTTCTTTCTGTCAAAATAAGTTTTGTGCAAAATTTCAAGACCCGAGACTAATCGGGTAATTATTTGTGCTAAAAAGAACATAAAAACAAGTTTTTAAAGCTTAAAACGTATAAACCGGCAAAGTTCGCATAAGCGAGCTGACTGGTACACGAAAACTTTAAAAATGGACTATTTTCATAAATCTAAGTAAATTAAGTAAAAATAAATCATCCGAAAATAATTCGGATGATTTGGGTAATTTTACCCGATTTTACCGTTTCCGGCACCGAAACACCGGAAACGGGCCCCGCGGCCAAACGGGGTGTCAAACCGAGCTATAATTTCATCACCTTAACTAAATTGACTGTCAAACTCTAAGCAATGTCACAATCTGAGTCCTTAGAAGTGTCACGGGGTTAACATTGTCCCCGAATCGAGTACAGTACTGGGTTAACAATGTTCCCAGATGTACCGATTGATATGTATTTAAGTTATGGGAATTATATAGTAACGATTAGATATTATATTACAGATCCAGGCACGTAGCTGTTCCTTATATTACTCACCGACTCACAAAAAGGTGAGTTTTCACGAGCCCCTTTTAATGAATTGTTTTAATTATATTTTCCCGGGGCGGAAAACATGTCTTATTTAAAGTATTTAAGTACATACCGATCGTATGGAAATACTTGTACATTTATATATATATGGTCTGATGCACAGAATATATAAAATGTTTATCATGTGTTATTGTTCTGGGGTAACATAGTTCCCAGAAAGTTAATGGAGATGTTCTGGGGTAACATAGTTCCCAGCATGATTATATTGTTAATAAATGATTATTAAAATGATTTGTCAGTGTTTATTTAAATTAGTGAAACTCACCAACTATTCGTAGTTGACCCGTTTTCTTTACATGTTTTCTAGGTATGCCCAAGTTGGAATGATTGATATGTGCTTAACTATCTGTGCTACCTGTTGGAAGCTTGCTGCTCTATGTTTTGTAATGAATTTATTAATGTCTTATCGGTAAAATATGTGTGTAACACCTAGTCAGTAATGAAACTCGCAACAATGTAATATGTTATAAATTAATGTAGTGGTATTTTCTTTATAAGCAATGCTGTTGATATCAGATGTGTCTGTTGCATCCCGTGTACGTTTCCGCTGCGGGTACGGGGTGTTACATAACTCGATCCTTGAAGCTGGTCGAATAGATCATCAATTCGGGATAGGGGATAATGGTTCTTGACCATCACCTTGTTCAGCTCCCGGTAGTCGATGCACATGCGAAAAGTCCCGTATTTCTTTCGGACAAATAGGACAGGGGCTCCCCATGGTGATGAGCTGGGTCAGATGAAACCTTTATCCAACAAGTCATGTTATTGAGTGGACAATTCCTGAAGTTCTGCCGGTGCAAGTCGGTATGGGGCTCGTGCTATGAGGGTAGCACTGGAGTTTAAGTTGATTTGGAACTCGGCTTGTCGAATGTGTGGGAGTCCTGGAAAACCTTCCGGGAAGACTTCGGGAAAATCTCGCACGATCGGTATGTCTTCGATCTGCTTCTCCTCCGCGGGTTTCTCAATAAAATGAGCTAAAATCGCCGGATGACCCTTTCGTAAATAATTATGCGCCTTCATGAGTGTGATGATGCTAGTAGTCATGCCGCTCTTCTCGCCCTGTATTGAGATGATTTTCGCCGGAAGGAGTAGTGATATGAACTATCTTGCCATGGCATATAATCTCAGTTCTATTCTCGGATAGCCAGTCCATGCCGGCAACCACGTCGAAACTACCAAGTGTAAAGGGTATGAGGTCGATATCAAAAGTATGGCCCGACAGTTTCAACTTACATCCCGCTAGTACATGAGTTGTTTCTATAAACTTACCGTCAGCTAATTCAACAGGAAACTTAGCATCTAACGGGGTTGGAGTTAAGTCTAAGAGTTCACTAAAGGCTTTCGACACAAAACTCCTATCAGCTCCAGTGTCAAACAATATAGAAGCAAAACAGTCATTTACGGGAAACTTACCGGTAACCACGTTCGGATCTCTGCGGGTTAGGATGCGTGTTGTATATTGTGACGCATCCCGTAAAGGGTTAGGATGCGTGTTGATGCAAAATAAAAAGGTCATAGCCTATGCGTCTCGACAGTTAAAAGTCCATGAGAAAAACTACACTACTCATGACTTGGAACTGGGAGCAGTCATCTTTGCACTTAAAATCTGGAGACACTATCTCTACGGTACAAAGTGCACCATATTCACTGATCATAAAAGTTTGCAACACATATTCGATCAAAAAGAACTGAATATGAGGCAACGAAGATGGGTCGAATTATTAAGTGACTATGACTGTGACATACGGTATCACCCCGGCAAGGCTAACGTTGTAGCCGATGCCTTGAGTAGAAAGGATCGAGTCAAGCCACTACGCGTGCGAGCGTTGGGAATGGTAGTCCAATCGAGCCTTTCGGATTTGATTCGAGTCGCTCAACGCGAGGCGTTGAAAGAGGACCAATTGGATAAAGAAGGACTTTACGGGAATGAGAAGAATTTCGAACAGCGTGTGGACGAAATTCTCTATTTCAAAAATCGGATTTGGATCCCGACCCTCCATGACCTTCGTGATTTGATCATGGATGAAGCGCATAAATCGAAATATTCCATACATCCGGGATCGGATAAGATGTATAAGGATGTGAAGGAGTTCTACTGGTGGCCGGGTATGAAAAAGGATATAGCCACCTACATCGGCAAGTGTACGACGTGTGCGAGGGTTAAGGCGGAACACCAGAAACCCTCGGGGATGTTACAACAACCGGAGATTCCCGAATGGAAATGGGAGCAAATCACAATGGATTTCGTGACACACCTCCCTAAGACATCCCGGGGAAATGATGCAATTTGGGTAATCGTGGATAGATTAACCAAATCGGCACATTTTATTCCAAATAGAAACAATTATAACACCGAGAGACTTGCGCAAATTTATATAAATGAAATAGTGTCTCGTCATGGCATCCCCATCTCGATCATCTCTGATAGGGATAGCCATTTCACCTCCAAACTTTGGCAAGCTGTTCAAGAAGCATTGGGAACACGTATTGACCTAAGCACGGCTTACCACCCTCAGACCGATGGTCAGTCTGAGAGGACCATTCAAACTTTGGAGGATTTGCTTCGTGCCTGCGTACTGGACTTTAAGGGAAATTGGGATCAACATCTCCCACTCGTTGAATTTTCCTATAATAACAGTTACCATAGCAGTATAAAGGCAGCACCTTATGAAGCATTGTATGGGCGGAAGTGCCGATCACCACTTTGCTGGTCTGAAGTGGGTGACTCGCAGGTCATTAGATCGGATCTGGTCCAGGAGACGACCAGCAAGATTCTTGAAATTAAGAACAACTTGAAAGCCGCGCGGGATCGGCAGAAGAGTTATGCCGATACCCGTCGAAAACCGTTGTCATTTGAGAAGGGTGAAAAGGTATATTTGAAAGTATCACCCTGGAAAGGAGTGGTCAGATTTGGAAAGGCGGGGAAGTTGGCCCCTAGATACATTGGACCATTCGACATTACTGCAAAGATCGGTCCGGTAGCTTACCGACTAGAACTGCCTGAGGAACTAAGTGCAGTTCATAACGTGTTTCATGTGTCGAATTTGAAAAGATGTCTAGCGGATGAGACATCGGTGTTACCCTTAGAGGGTGTTCAAATAAGTGATAGGCTCAACTTCGTAGAGGAGCCCATCGAAATAGTGGACGGTAAGATCAAGCAACTTAGACACAATAAGATCTCGTTGGTCAAAGTTAGATGGAATTCGCAACGAGGCCCAGAATTTACTTGGGAACGAAAGGATGAATTTTGGAAGAAATACCCCCACCTATTTCCTCAAAAGGAAGTAGTTGACGTGTAAAATTTCGAGGACGAAATTTTTATAACGGGGGGAGAATGTAACGATTCCGGCAAATCCAGGTATACCCTAGCCGGTATATACTATTTACGTGTCATTTAAATATTGATTATATGAGTTATAGTACGTATATACGAGTATATATGATTCATAGTACGAATCATACTCGATTATATAGTGAATCGTATTGGAATTACAATTAACCAATGAACGATTATTGAAACCCGAACGAATCGGGAATTACATTATAGACGAAGTATATAATGTTTAGTGATATTTACGAAGTATTAATGCTTCGGGATAAGTAAATTATAGCACAGAAAAAGGATTTCGATTTAATGGTACGTCGGTACGCTAAACGAAACCTTTAACACCAAACCAAGCAAGAGACGATCAATCAAGCCGAAAAAGATGCGTAATTATTAATCATATGATGTTTTAATGTCATGGGTTAAGTTTTTAAAGTTTTTAAATCAGTTTTATATAAATTTTATGTTAACCCGAAAAACAACCATTTTAGGCTCGTTTTAAGCCGAATTACGAGTTTAAACGAGAAACGAACTGAACCAGATTATCCACAACATTATCCGGATTACACAATCCAAATGTGTGGCTAATATTGAAGTTGTGGGACCCACCCCCACACCACCATATGGCCGGCCACCCCCCCACACCCCTTTTACACATTCCATTTTTTTTTCTTTCATCCAAACTCTCTCAAACTCTCTCAATCTTCAAACCTTCATCCAAGATTCATCCATTTTTCACCAAGATCTCAAGGTATATGCATGAATTGATGCTTGAATCTTGTTTTTAATTTCATAATTCTTGAGAAAAGGAGGTTTTCATGTGAAAAATGGGTGAAAACCCGAGATGAAACCGATTCTCGTATGATCAAGGGATGTATACAAGTTATACAAAGGATCTTGATCCAAGTAATTAGTTAAAAGTGTTTAGAATGAATTTTTACGGTTGAAATCTTGTCAAATGAATTTTCCATGTGAAAAACGGGTGAAAATCCGAGATGAAACCGACTCTTGCATGACCAAGAGATGTATACAAGTTATACAAGGGATCTTGGTCCAAGAAGTGAGTAAAAAGAGTCGAGAACGGATTTTTACGGTCAAAATCGTTGTTTTGATGTTTTAACCGACACTAGGAAAGAAATGGCTTGATTGTGGGTATAACTTGCTTGGTGTGGTGTTGATGTGCTTGTAAGTGTTGTATCTAGCGGCTAGCAAAGGCTAGAAACCGAGATCCTTGCGATCTAAAGCTAGAAAACACAAGATAGTTCGGTTTTCGTGTGTATATGAGATTTGGACAGATTTTCGTGTGCTTAGAGTCGGGTCACGAAATTTCACAGAGATGATCTACACATGAAAATATGAGATCTGTGAATTTTTGGTAATTTTTGGATAAAAGATGAATATTTGGTGAATTTAATGCTCGGTTTTGGCCAAAAATAGTGAAAAATAGCAAAACATGATGAAAAATTCCGGAAAATTTAAGATAAGCTTTTTATAACATATAAAAGTCACCCACAAAATTTGAGCTCGGTTGGAAAAGTCTAAGTAGGCTTTTCGGTGAAACGAGTTCTAGGGCTTTCTAGCTCGGTTTTGGGTGAAAATGGCTTGAAAAATAAGTTTTAAATTCTGGAAAAATTCCAGGAAGTTATGAGGATGATAGAGATCATCCCAGAAAAATTTGGGATTTTTCTAAAGTGTTTTGGTATTTTTGACATATTTAGTGTTTTAATAAGATTTAAAAATAGATAAATAAATGTAAATATAAGAAAATAAATCTGGAAAAATTCCATGAAGTTATGAGGATGACAGAGATCATCTCAGAAAAATTTGGGATTTTTCTAAAGTGTTTTGGTATTTTTGACATATTTAGTGTTTTAATAAGATTTAAAAATAGATAAATAAATGTAAATATAGGAAAATAAATCTGGAAAAATTCCAGGAAGTTATGAGGATGACAGAGATCATCTCAGAAAAATTTGGGATTTTTATAAAGTGTTTTGGTATTTTTGACATATTTAGTGTTTTAATAAGATTTAAAAATAGATAAATAAATGTAAATATAAGAAAATAAATCTGGAAAAATTTTGTAAAATTTTCTTTCTGTCAAAATAAGTTTTGTGCAAAATTTCAAGACCCGAGACTAATCGGGTAATTATTTGTGCTAAAAAGAACATAAAAACAAGTTTTTAAAGCTTAAAACGTATAAACCGGCAAAGTTCGCATAAGCGAGCTGACTGGTACACGAAAACTTTAAAAATGGACTATTTTCATAAATCTAAGTAAATTAAGTAAAAATAAATCATCCGAAAATAATTCGGATGATTTGGGTAATTTTACCCGATTTTACCGTTTCCGGCACCGAAACACCGGAAACGGGCCCCGCGGCCAAACGGGGTGTCAAACCGAGCTATAATTTCATCACCTTAACTAAATTGACTGTCAAACTCTAAGCAATGTCACAATCTGAGTCCTTAGAAGTGTCACGGGGTTAACATTGTCCCCGAATCGAGTACAGTACTGGGTTAACAATGTTCCCAGATGTACCGATTGATATGTATTTAAGTTATGGGAATTATATAGTAACGATTAGATATTATATTACAGATCCAGGCACGTAGCTGTTCCTTATATTACTCACCGACTCACAAAAAGGTGAGTTTTCACGAGCCCCTTTTAATGAATTGTTTTAATTATATTTTCCCGGGGCGGAAAACATGTCTTATTTAAAGTATTTAAGTACATACCGATCGTATGGAAATACTTGTACATTTATATATATATGGTCTGATGCACAGAATATATAAAATGTTTATCATGTGTTATTGTTCTGGGGTAACATAGTTCCCAGAAAGTTAATGGAGATGTTCTGGGGTAACATAGTTCCCAGCATGATTATATTGTTAATAAATGATTATTAAAATGATTTGTCAGTGTTTATTTAAATTAGTGAAACTCACCAACTATTCGTAGTTGACCCGTTTTCTTTACATGTTTTCTAGGTATGCCCAAGTTGGAATGATTGATATGTGCTTAACTATCTGTGCTACCTGTTGGAAGCTTGCTGCTCTATGTTTTGTAATGAATTTATTAATGTCTTATCGGTAAAATATGTGTGTAACACCTAGTCAGTAATGAAACTCGCAACAATGTAATATGTTATAAATTAATGTAGTGGTATTTTCTTTATAAGCAATGCTGTTGATATCAGATGTGTCTGTTGCATCCCGTGTACGTTTCCGCTGCGGGTACGGGGTGTTACATAACTCGATCCTTGAAGCTGGTCGAATAGATCATCAATTCGGGATAGGGGATAATGGTTCTTGACCATCACCTTGTTCAGCTCCCGGTAGTCGATGCACATGCGAAAAGTCCCGTATTTCTTTCGGACAAATAGGACAGGGGCTCCCCATGGTGATGAGCTGGGTCAGATGAAACCTTTATCCAACAAGTCATGTTATTGAGTGGACAATTCCTGAAGTTCTGCCGGTGCAAGTCGGTATGGGGCTCGTGCTATGAGGGTAGCACTGGAGTTTAAGTTGATTTGGAACTCGGCTTGTCGAATGTGTGGGAGTCCTGGAAAACCTTCCGGGAAGACTTCGGGAAAATCTCGCACGATCGGTATGTCTTCGATCTGCTTCTCCTCCGCGGGTTTCTCAATAAAATGAGCTAAAATCGCCGGATGACCCTTTCGTAAATAATTATGCGCCTTCATGAGTGTGATGATGCTAGTAGTCATGCCGCTCTTCTCGCCCTGTATTGAGATGATTTTCGCCGGAAGGAGTAGTGATATGAACTATCTTGCCATGGCATATAATCTCAGTTCTATTCTCGGATAGCCAGTCCATGCCGGCAACCACGTCGAAACCACCAAGTGTAAAGGGTATGAGGTCGATATCAAAAGTATGGCCCGACAGTTTCAACTTACATCCCGCTAGTACATGAGTTGTTTCTATAAACTTACCGTCAGCTAATTCAACAGGAAACTTAGCATCTAACGGGGTTGGAGTTAAGTCTAAGAGTTCACTAAAGGCTTTCGACACAAAACTCCTATCAGCTCCAGTGTCAAACAATATAGAAGCAAAACAGTCATTTACGGGAAACTTACCGGTAACCACGTTCGGATCTCTGCGGGCCTGGCCCGATCCAATGACAAAGGCTCTACCCTTAGTACCGCCTCCGTTGTTGTTGTTGTTGCCTCCGTTACCCTCATTTTGTTTCAGCTTAGGACGGTGTTTCCTGAAATGACCCTCCTGACCACACTCAAAGCACCCTTTCGTTGTTGCAGGCTGTTTAGGAGCACCCTTTCCCGCGAGTTCTCCTCTGCAATCCTTAGCCTGATGACCTAATTTACCGCATCGCAGACACTTGATACGGTCGCATGGGCCAGCATGGTGATAGTTGCACTTGTTGCATTTTGGGTACTTTCTAGCATAGCCACTCGAACCCTGTCCGCCACCGTTGTTGTTGTTGGAACTCTAATTATTGAAGTTCCGAGCGAGTTCAGGCTTACGGTGGTGTTGTTGCTGCGGGGGGTTCGATGATGAGGACCTTGTGTTGAAAAACTTCATCTTTCCATTCCCGAAGTTGTTGTTGTCATTTCTCGAGTTATCAAGGGTTTTAGAGGTGGAACCTCTTGGTGGTAACGCACCTTGTGCCACTGCTTGATCTGTCAGCTTGTGGGCTATTCGGATCGCTTGCTGAATAGTGGTCGGTTTGGAAGACATCACCATAACCTGAATCTGGGGAACCAAACCATCAATATACATCTCAATTTTCTTACTTGGCGGGTCTACCATCCGCGGGCACATCACTGCCAGTTCATGAGAACGAGTGGTGTAGGCCTCAATTTCAGAGCCCACCATCTTCAAAGCCCAAAATTCTGACTCCACTTTAAGATCTCATCTCTAGGAAAATACTCTTCCCGCATCATATTCTTGAATTCCTCCCAATTCATAGCATTTTCCAATTCCAACCCGAGAATCTACACATTTGAATCCACCAAGTGAGGGCTGAATCTTGCAATGTTCCAGCAGCAAACTTGACCCTGCTGGCTGGTGGACAGTTGCACATCTCAAACGCTGACTCTGCCTTCTTGGCCCAACGTAGGAAACCTATGGCTCCCTCAGTGTCCTTAAACGATTGGGATTGTAGTCCAGGTAATTCTTGAAAGTAAAGACTCCGGCCTGGCCTCCGGCTTGATTCTGAACATGAGCAGCCAGGGCTGCCGCCGCATGGTCGTTCATAAGGCTTGGAGTTCTGCTGCAGTCATGTTGATGTTATCGCGACCACGTCCAGCGTTTCTTCCAGACATCTCTGTTTGCATCTTGATCACTAGCTTCATTAGCTAAACATGAGCATCCTGAACTTCCTTCATGGATTCAGTCAGGTAGGAAATTCTTCTCCAAGCATCAGTTCCATCCCTTTTCAATTCAGTAACCTTGGCTCTCGTCGAGTGCATGATGTCAACTTCACGCTCTAAATAGGAGGCGAGAGTTGCGAAAGCGTGCTCCATCGGGAGTGTTAGAGGTGTTAGTGTGTTGATGGATGAAGGACATCCCGGGAGAGGTAGTGGGGGAACTTGCTCACGATAAACAATCCGTTCGGTCAAACTTGGGTACCAATCCCAGTTACCGTTGCACTCGTAAATGTCTCCAGATGGGCGGTGCCTCTTCGATGCAGGGGCTGCTAGTGTTGAGACTACTCGAGGTGGTGATGAGTTAGGAAGCAGAGGTTCCTTTCATGGGGCGTGGGTCACCGGGTTGGATGATGATGATAGCGTTGACATCCCTATAGGATAAGTCGTGTATGGTTTACGCGCATATGAGTGAATGAGGAAAAAGAAGTAAAGAAAGTGAGTAGTCAAATATATATATCGTATATATATATATATATAAATACTTATATGCGGTGCGTAAGATCATAACCAATGGGTCGTTGAGGTTATAGTCTAGTATGAATGCAATTCTAGTTCGCTATAACCAATGGCTCTGATACCAATCTGTTACACTCTCAAAATCCACTAACGGAGTTTTACCGTCAGAGGGTGTGAACTAACAGGATCGGAATCATTAGTTATATCAAACACCATATTTAAAGTTTTCAAAAACAACCAAGACAAACGTGTCTTAAGTAAAAATGCGAAAGAGTAAATTGTAAAGCAAATAGTTGCGCCACACAGAGCGACTTAAAAACACAGTTTTCATGATAAACTCAAAAGAAGTTTAAAGCATAATCGTTTAGTGGATGCATGTTCTATACCGCTCGCCCGCCTTGGCTACCTGAGATAAACATACTAAAAGTGTCAACACATGGTTGATGAGTTCACAGGTTTACATAAATTAAACGTTGCGTTTTAGCATTACCAGATAGTGTTAAGTCAATTATATATCAATAGGTAGCTAACCTATCAAGCATGTATTACTAAGTGTTCGACACCGAAGCTGACTGTTTATACTATTTCCTTGCCACCATGTCAACCACGACCATGGTATATGTGTTAGCCAAAATTACACCCACTCGACCTATAGTCGTGTTAAGAGTTGGGTGGGGTTTGTCAAACCCAGTACTTACTCAAAGGTGACTCGCTATTATCCAAATATTAACCGGTTCGATGTTCAGAAGGACTTAGTTGGTTTGTTGCCACTTAGCCTTCCAAGTGATATACAATGAGTAACAAAATTTAAATCGTTGGAGTATGTTATCTCCCCCTAATAAAAGCGTTAAAAGAGTAAAAGGGTCGTGAAACTCACTGTTTGCGAAGATAACAAAAGAGCCGAGAAAAATGTGTGTCACAGAAAATCCTCACTAGTGCTCTAAAAAACGAGATTTTCTAAGTATTTGAACTACGAGTGAGTCCCTAGACTCGACACATAAAACTTATGCATGAGTTGTGTTCGTGTTACTTTGTGAAACAGGTGTGACTCGACAAACACGTTGGTGATTAGTTACATGTGTGAACAAGTATTAAGTTTTAAGGGTTACTATTGTACATTACTAGCAAACATTTTCCCACAAGGTCAAATAAGTCAAACACATAGCAAACATCGATCAACAATACACTTTTCATGTTAACATAAATAATTCAACAACTAATTGATCGAGGCAGAATTTAACCCGACAAAATTACTCTATTTAATAGATCATAACAAGTCAATAAAATCACCAAATATCATCACAGAAGCACAAGTGAGTTAGGTTTTTAAAATTATTTTTATTATATTTTTATCACATACGGTTTTCTCACAATGATCAAAACAATACAATAAACATACAGCAGTCATTATCATGCGCAACAGAACGTTATTTGTTATTCCCGTTACATGGCTAATCCAATTAATACAAGACCAATTTAGTCGGATTCCTAACTCATATTATTAACTTCCAGAAGTGGAATCAACTCAATTGGTCTTGTCGTTTGTGAGATACACTAATCTCAAAAAAGCCTACCAGCAGGCTTCCCGAATCAGACTTGCACAACAGATTTGTAAACTAATTAAAACTAACTTTCACGCGTCCAAAAATTACAAACTCAGACTCTTTAGAAACTAGACTCGACCTACTACCTCATAGAGTCAATAATCACTTCCAAACACTACATTAACATCGAGTTACATTCATTTAAACACGAATTTAAGAATCTGTCCAGCATCAGTTTTCATCAAAAACTCAATAAACTATTAACCTATGAACTAACAATCATGCATACAACCCTAGAATATCAATAAACAACATATTTAACATTTAGGGTTTATGATTATTATGTTTAATCATGCAACCAAGTTAATAGAATGGATTAAAGAAATGTTTAATTACCTAGTTAGCACTTTAATCCTTCGATCAAACTTGTAATCAACTTGTGTGTGTGTGTGTGCGCCTTATGGTTTCGGTCGATCAAGAGAAAGGGGGAGGGGGCAGCCGTCGATCAAGAGGAGGGAGGGAGAGGGAAGGGTTAGGGTTTATTGTTTAGTTTGTTTATATAATAATTAAATATATTATATGTTACAACTTGCACCCTCAATTTTCATTTAGTTAAATTCTAGCACAACTAGTTTACTTTCTTCATGAATTAATGTTATACATGTAAACACCAAGTAACACATAAACGTAACACATAAACGTAACACATAATTATCAAATACTTGTTTATGATATTTATTATTTGTTCACCAACGGTTTGAGTCGACTCGTGCGTGTTTTGGTTCCGAAAGACTACTTGTGTAATGATTGTCATGCGTCATTTAAACCCTAATTAAATGTAATGAGATATGCGTTAACTGGAATGACATAGTTCGTGTGATCTTGAGTTTGAATTAATGGAGTTCGGATTAATGGAGTTAACCTGAAATTGACGAGTGTCACATCATTCCCATGTTGAAAGAATTTTCGTCCTGAAAATTTGTGTCACGTCGCGATGGCTGTCTGAAAAGGCAAAAGTTTTCAGTTCGTCACATTTAATCAACCAAAAACGAGCTTAATGACCACCTTAGCTCAGATCTGGAAACCCCGAAGCTACCTAGACCATAAACGATCAAAACCCGATCAACCATAATGGTTAACGGGGGCTGGTGGCGCCGAAATCGAAGAAAAATCCCAATAACGCGTATACAAGAGCTGAGCTGAACTTATACGGTGTATAAGTATATACGCCGTTTATGTATAAGCAGCGTGTATGTATACCCGTAGCGCATAAGTAGTAAAACAACGCATATGTATGTAGCGCATATGTATGTATACCGTATAAGCCCATGAAACGTATATGTATTCTACAACGCGTCAGTGTATTGCAACGTGGAAGCATGGCAACGTGTATATGGTTATACGCCTTGTAAGTATAGAGCGTATATGTACATGCTTATACGCCGTGTATGGCTTATGCGCTGGGGAAGGCTGATACGCTGGACAACTTATACGCCCGAGGAGACTTACACGCTAATATGATTTTATAAAATAAACGAAAGATAACAGCGTAATACGTAAACAATAGATATGGACCTATGTGATATATGGACTAAAAATAAGCAAATAATTAATAATGAAAGATAACGTTTAAAATAAAGATTTGATTTGATTAAATAATTAAATTTCAGTTTTCTAATGAGGTTTTTAGTAAAGACTTATTAATGAAAATAGTGTTTTTCAAGCTGAGCTGGCAGCTTAACCCCAGCCAGCCAGGGGCTCTGCCCCTTAAACCCTGCTAGGCGTTGCCGCCCCTAGAACCCCGCTGCCAGGGGTGCTGCCCCCAGACCCCCGTAGCTAGGAGTTTCAATAACTTAGAAGTATGGTATAACTAGAAGTAGTTAATTGATAATATTATTAATACACAATTAGCCATGCACGTCAGTGTATTTCTTAACCAGCTTGTCATCTTAATGGACCAACATAAGGTTGCCAAACAGCCCACTTCATATGGTAATAAGTACGTAAATTTACAATATAGGTTGATGAATAAGAGATGTTTCACAATAGTTAATTTCGTTAACATAAATATTGTCTGTCCTTTACTAGAAGATGTGGAAGTAACGTTTATGGTCGCTTAAAATTAGGTAGTTAAGTTGTTATCGAACCCATTTTGAAAACATGCTAAGATTAGGAGGTTATCTCTTTTCTTTTCTTTTTTTTATTTGTAATATTTTATAAACTGACGTGGTTTCATCGCAACCAATTTTCCCATTTGAATCTTTTTTTTCTTAAACACAAATATATGGATATTATCTATTAAAAAATAATAATAAGCTTGAGAGTTGATGTTGGTTCCGGCGAGATTATTGGTTATTGCATACATAAACCATATCCATAACATCACTAATCATACTTAAAATTAGGTAGTTAAGTTGTTATCAAACCCGTTCTGAAAACAAGCCAAGTGATTCAAATGTTACCATTTTTCTTCTTCTTTTCTTATTTATTGTATTTGATAAACCGACATGGTTTCATCGTAACCACTTCTATAAAACAGGTATCATTGCTACGAAAATTTGAGAAGAAATATTTTGCGTCGGAATTTGCCACACATGTCTGACACATTTCCGACAGAAAACGAAACTTGATATTTTACGACAAAAACTAAAATGTCTCATACTTGTGTCGGAATTTCCGACACAAATCCGACAAAACAATTTAAATTTGTATTTTATTTATGTTAAAATACATTGCGTCCAAAGTGTGTCGGAATTTCCAACACAAAATTTTAATTTTGTAATTTTAGTTTTTTTGCATGTTTATCTAAATAAAAATACATGTCAGTAATGTGTCGAAATATCCGATGCAATTCCGCTCCACAATTTATTTTTATTTTTTTTTAATATGTTATTCCAAATAATACTATAGACAGTGTCGCAACTATGTCGGATTTTGTGACACATTTTCGATGTAACATCTCAATTTTGTATTTTGTTTTTTAATAAGATAAGTAAATGATAATTCAATACATTAATTAAATTAATATTGTAAATTCCGACTTATTTCCTAAGCAACTTTTATTTTATAGGGAATGCGCAACATATGTGTAGCAACTTCCTACGCATTTCTGACTGCTTGAATGTGTTTTTTGTTTAATAAGACCATCCGTAGTCCCGCGTTTCCGGCCACGTTTTGGTGTATAACGCTGGGGCACAACCCCCCCCCCCCCCCCCCCGCGTTTTGCCTCTTTTTGAACGTTGTATATATAACACGAGTATGTGGCACAAATATCAAAAAAAGAGTCGTTAGTTAGTTATGGAGGAGGAGGTGGTGGTGTAGCCATTGACGGTGGCCGGAGATGGTTTGACGGTGGCCGGAGATGATTTGACAGTAGCCTTTGTTGGTGGTGGTGACCGGTAAGGGTTTTGTTGGGTGGTGGTGATGTTGTGGTTGGATGTTGACGGCGAGTTGATGTTTTCCGGCGACTTTTCTGGCGATGGTTGATTTTCCGGCGATGGATGGAAGGGGAGGAATGTTGGTTGGTAGGGATGGATTGATTTTTAAAGTAATATTTATTTAATAAATATTATTATTATTTGATTAATTTAATAAAAAATAAAAAAAATTAATAGTGACTGGGCGCACGTGGCGCTTGACGCCTGGGGGTGGATAGTTATGACTACACCCTGTTTTTATAAAAAAACATAACTTTGACTAGACGCCACGTGGCGCATAATGCCTGGAGGTGAAGAGTTATGACTACTCATGGTCTAAGGCTTCAACGTTTGTTTTTTTTCTTCTATATTTTGTCTAACTTCATCATACGTGGGATACTTTCATTTTCCAAACTCATACCTATACTTACTATACATTTACGTGTATTAGTACCGGCTCAACCTTTTTGGAGGCATAAAGCGAATGTAAATTGGGACCTCTTTTATTACTTATTTTCGTTATTGCCTTGGCCTGCGAAAAAGTGTAATTTTTTGTATCGTATATGGTTGTGCGTATCAATAGAATACTTTAATTGGATTGTTAGACGTTTAAAATTGCTAACATTTTATAATTGATACAAAATACGGTTTATTATAATAACGATTTTCATCTGCAATGTAGCCATTGTAGCAGACACTTAAGTATTAGTGTAGTGGTTTTAAAAATCAAAGGTATTTGTTAACATAGATATGTTTATCTATCTATAATATATATGAATGTAGACATAAAAATCATACGTGTCGCGATGTGAACGCTCCTCCTTTTTTTGGAGTAACCAAATTTGCTTAATTTCTAAATGAAGACTTCTCATGCATTTGACCCGAATTCATGGATATGGGTCTTACCAAACCCGGATATTTCTTAAATGGGTTATAACATATTATTCTCACCAAATTATTGATGTAAAAACCATATAAAATAGGATATAATAAAAATTAATATCTTAATTATTTTAAAAAAGATATATATATATATATATATTATTTAAATTAAAAAACCAATTTAATTGTAAAAATAATAAACGGGTCTTGGGTCTCATCAAACCATAAGTATATTATTAACTTTCATAAATATTATTTATAATTAAAAAACCAATTTTATAGTAAAAAAAATAAACGGGTTTCGGGTCTCATCAAAACCATATAGCTTTTAACCGGGTTATAACATATCATTTATTTGTGAAACAATTTATCATCAAACCATAAGTATATTATTAACTTTCATACAATAAAAAAATATAAATTCAAAAAATAAATAAATATTATAACAAACAATATAAAATAGCACCCGTAATACATGGGATAAAAACTAGTTATATATAAAAGAACACAAAGGGGCTGAGGCTATCCATGGTATGGTAAAACTAAAAATGAGCATTTACACCAAAGGTGAAAAAAATTCTAAAAAAAAGGAAGATGATTCTGGATATTGATTTTGGAATAGTCACATCCCAAAAATAAGTAAAAAAAACATATTATTTCCGATGAAAATTCCATCTGTATAGGCTAAACATGTTTATTAATTCACAGCCCAAAATATAGAAGCCTAGATATATATGATTATTTATTTTTTAAATTTTGGGGCTTAAATGTTAGAAAATAGGTGGCCCAAAGCCTTTGCTTGGGCTGCCTTTACTATTGAGCCGACCCTGACACATATACATGTTTAACATTAAAGTTATACTTATATAATTATAGGAGGTAGTCTAAGTTAAAAGTTCTAACCCTGCACGCATACGTATGTGAATGTTACCAGGTCTAAGTTTGTGAAGTAATAATAAGTTTGAGTGTTAATATTGGTTCCGGCTAGATTGTTTGATTATTTGCATACATAAATGATAAACCATGTCCATAATATTCACTAATCATATTGGTTCCGTTATTTCAAGTTATATTTTAATCAATCAAATTTCCTAGTGACCTCTAGTTTAGGTCAAAGCGAGTTCCTTTTGTTCCGCTAGCTCCGGTACATAACCGGTTTTCGATGTTTCGATCAAACTATGAGCATCTCTAATTGTCAAATTAAAAAAGTTGTATAGTTGTTACTTGTTTTCATGTTATTTGTATGTATGGAATATAAGATATTGAGTTGGGGTTGCTTGATATCTGCAGGGTTGTTTTGGCACCTTTATCAAGACTAAGATCCTACAATTTCACAGCACAACCACACGCCATTTTGTATTACAAACAAAGAACAACAAAAGGAGGATTCTTAATCAGTGAAGCATCTGGGATTTCAGATACTGCTCAAGGGTAACTTCTTTTTTAGTACTGTTAATAAAATTAATTTAATGAAATCAAATTTATTAGAATTTAATTGTTTTTAAAATATAAAAGAGTGCCAAACACACCAGGGATTTGGATGAAAGAACATGTAGAAGCATGGAAACCAATTGTAGATGGTGTCCATGAGAACGGGGGAATCTTTTTTTGTCAGTTGTGGCACTCTGGAAGAGTTTCATATACTAGTAAGTACTTTGTACTAATAACTAATTCTACTTTTGTCCTTTTTACATCATTTTCATGCAAGTTACATCATTTAAATTAATTTTCTTTCCTATTTAATATGTTTATTTTCTAATAATTGCTAGTCCACGTGATTAATGTGAAACCTCAAAAACTTCATTTCTTTTTTTTTTTCTAATAAAGATTTTGGGTTCAATCCGGGAAAAGAGATATTCTTAATTCTGATGATTATTTTTTTCGGTGTAGGACTCATAGTTGGATAACTGTTTAAAACATAATAAAATTTAATAATAAAAAAATTATGATATGTGATTTTGTTTTTAAAATAAATTAGTTAAGTTAGACTTTATTATTTTCCCTTACTGGTATATGAAATTTAAAACTGTCTTATCATCAAGACATATAAAGTAACTAAACAAATCGTATTAATGTTTGATATTTGTGATAAACGTGTCGCTTCTAACATGATAAACCTGTTAAGACATGAATTTTCAACCCTACTTTTGAGGATAGAATGCAGATAATCGAGTGGATCAGTGGTCTGTCAGTTATTCAAAGGGACATTACACAAATAATAATAATAATAATAATAATAATAATAATAATAATAATATGTTTACTTCTCTTAATTTTTTTTATCTTTTATTATAACTTATTTCAAAATCAGGTGTTAACTAAAGCACATGGCATCTTTTCATGTTGTAGTTTCACACTTTCACGTAACATTATACTAGTAGCTGGAGTCAACGTCTATCAATTTGTTAGAACCTTTTCTTATTTTCTCGTCATGTATCTTTTCTATTGGGTTACAATATCTGAATGGGGTTTTGGTGTACGCACTACCATATGATAGAATTATATAGATTAATGTGAATAATAAAAAGACAGGGATGAGTTCTATTTTCCAAATATCCGTACTTATACCTGTTTATCGGTATGAGTACGGATACCAAGATTTACTAATTTTAAGTATGTGTAATCTCGGTATTGGTACGGGTATCAGTATTTGCACCCATTAGGAATATGTAGGGATTTTTATTGTGATTTTCAAAACTCATAACTCGATCTAACTGTGTTTTTATTGGGATATCCTCAAGGCTTCAAACTGACTTTTCAAAACCATAGATTGTCAAAATATTAAGTAATAACAGTTCTGATTGACCAATCAAACCCTAGTTTTCTTCTCTTTTTCCAATCAGTAACTAGTAACAGCTGCAATGAATGGATTTTATATTATGGTGCCTTTTTTACATTTCTAGTTATGGTATTATGTGTTTGGTTTTGATATTACAATTTTGGTTTTGATATTATGGATAATTGATATTCGGTACCATTCCGGTATCGATACCAAGTTTAATGGAGTTTTTTTAAGAAAAGTTGGTACGAAAACTAGTATCGTATCTAAAGTACCGGTACTTGTACTTGTATCTGTACCATAAAATTCGGGTATGGGTATATGTACCAGATTTATTGATTTTTTATACAAGTACTTTCGTACACGTACACTACCAATCTCATCCTTATAGAAGGCTTTGAAACATAGTTGTTTAAGAGTTTTAAAGAGAAATAGATATAAGAAGAGTGAGGTGCAAACATAGATTTAATGGTTTAGGGTTTTGTAACGACAAACACAACCACTAAAATCTACTCATAAAATATACTACCATTTTTTATTTACCAACGAAAATAATATATTAAAATAATTAAGCAAAAGGGCTAAGCAAAATA
>NW_027500593.1:0-89521 GCF_021521415.1 Bidens hawaiensis
TCACCACGAGGGTGAATGCGCAAGAATCGAATGCGCCAAATGTGGCAGACCAGGACACAAGGCGATGAATTGCCGTGCTAAGGAAGCTGGAGCCAGTGACAACTGCTACGCATGCGGGAAGCCAGGGCATTTTAGTCGGGATTGCCCGCAAAAGGGAAACCAAGCTCGCGGGAGAGCTTTTGTGATCGGCGCGGGCGAAGCTAAAGAAGAGCCGAATGTGGTAACCGGTACGTTTTTGCTTAACGGCCATTTTGCATCTGTCTTATTTGATACTGGCGCTGACCTAAGTTTTATATCCGCCGAGTTTAAAGACTCCCTAGGCCTAGCAACCAGTAGGCTAGACACACCTTATACTATAGAACTAGCCAATGGTAGGCAGTTATGCGCGAACGAAAGAACTGAACAATGTGTAATAGTCATGGGAGGTCACGGGTTCAATATTAACCTGTTGCCAATAGACTTGGGAAGTTTTGACATTGTGATAGGTATGGATTGGTTAGTCGAGAACCACGCGGAAGTTATTTGCCATGAGAAGCAGGTTCGGATCCCACTGCTGAACGGAGAAATCTTGGTGATTCAAGGGGAAAGAAGGGGAGTTGCGACGAAACTGATTTCGTGCCTAAAGGCGCGCAAGTGCCTAAGGAAAGGGTGCTACGCCTTCCTGGCGCATGTAGTAGAGAAGAAAGGAGATGAGCGAAGAATTGAAGACTTACCAGTAGTGCGCGAATATCCAGAAGTTTTTCCTGAAGATTTGCCCGGATTGCCGCCACCGCGACAAGTCGAATTTCGTATTGATTTAGTCCCAGGAGCTGCGCCAGTAGCTCGAGCGCCTTATCGACTAGCTCCATCTGAGATGCAAGAGCTATCCAATCAGTTACAGGAACTATTGGATAAGGGTTTCATACACCCAAGCTTTTCACCTTGGGGAGCTCCAGTACTGTTTGTTAAGAAGAAGGATGGTTCGTTCAGAATGTGTATTGACTACAGGGAGCTGAATAAGCTGACAGTCAAGAATCGGTACCCCTTACCGAGGATTGACGACTTATTTGACCAGTTGCAGGGATCCAGTTATTATTCGAAGATAGATCTACGGTCCGGATACCACCAACTTAGGGTCCATGAGGAAGATGTGCCGAAAACAGCCTTCCGAACTAGATACGGCCATTATGAGTTCTTAGTGATGCCTTTCGGGCTAACTAATGCGCCGGCTGTATTCATGGATCTGATGAACCGTGTGTGCAAACCATACTTGGATAAGTTTGTGATTGTATTTATAGATGATATTCTGATTTACTCTCAGACCAAGGCCGAGCATGAGCAACACCTGAGATTGATTTTGGAATTGTTGAAGAAAGAAAAGTTGTATGCGAAGTTTTCCAAGTGCGAGTTTTGGCTTAGAGAAGTTCACTTTCTCGGTCACGTTGTAAACGAGAAAGGAATACACGTTGATCCTTCCAAAGTCAAGGCCATCGAAAACTGGGAAGCGCCAAAAACCCCAACTGAGGTGAGGCAATTCCTAGGACTAGCTGGCTACTATCGACGCTTCATTGAGAACTTCTCCAAGATAGCTCTACCTCTGACCGCGCTAACTCAGAAAGACAAGAAGTTTGTTTGGGGCGAAAATCAGGAAGCGGCGTTTCAAATGTTGAAACAGAAGTTATGTAGTGCGCCAATTTTGTCTCTGCCCGAGGGGACGGATGACATCGTCGTTTACTGCGACGCTTCACATCAGGGACTCGGATGTGTCCTTATGCAGCGAGACAAAGTCATAGCGTATGCCTCGCGCCAACTCAAGGCCAATGAAAAGAACTACACAACGCATGATCTGGAACTTGGAGCGGTTGTCTTCGCGCTAAAGATTTGGCGCCATTATCTCTATGGTACGAAGTGTATAATCTTTACGGATCACAAGAGCCTTCAACATATATTTGATCAAAAGGATCTAAACATGAGGCAACGAAGATGGGTTGAATTGTTGAATGATTATGATTGTGAAATAAAGTATCACCCTGGAAAGGCGAATGTGGTAGCAGACGCGCTAAGTAGGAAGGAGCGAATAAAAACGCTACGAGTCAAGGCTCTAAGGTTGACCATTCTCGCAGATCTCTCTACCCGCATCCGAGACGCTCAGCAAGAAGCCTTGAAACCAGAGTTTGCTAAAAACGAATCCCTTGGGGGTATGATTAAGAGTTTGGAACTTAAGGAAAACGGCAATCTATATTTCGCTAACCGCATATGGGTCCCTCTCAAGGGAGGATTGCGCGAGCAAGTATTAAACGAAGCTCACAAGACGCGGTATTCCGTACATCCTGGCGCAGACAAGATGTACCAAGATGTTAAAGCGCTGTATTGGTGGCCCAATCTTAAAGGCGCCATCGCGATGTATGTCAGTAAGTGCCTGACGTGTTCGAAGGTAAAGGCTGAATACCAGAAGCCGTCGGGGTTACTTCAGCAGCCAGAAATTCCCATGTGGAAGTGGGAACAAATCTCTATGGACTTCATCACCAAACTGCCAAGGACACCTGGGGGTTACGACACGATCTGGGTTATTGTAGATCGGCTAACTAAGTCAGCGCACTTCCTGCCGATCAAGGAAACCGATAAGATGGAAAAGTTAGCCCGATTGTATATTCGAGAAGTAGTTTCAAAACATGGAGTCCCGGTGTCCATCATTTCTGATAGAGATAGTCGGTTCACCTCAAGATTTTGGAGATCGTTACAAGGGGCTTTAGGTACTCGTCTGGACATGAGTACGGCTTATCATCCCCAAACGGATGGGCAAAGCGAGCGAACAATCCAGACATTGGAAGATATGCTGCGCGCTGTGCGCAATCGATTTCGGTGGTAGCTGGGATACTCATCTCCCATTGGTTGAATTTTCTTACAACAACAGTTATCACACAAGCATCAAGGCTGGGCCGTTTGAAGCTTTGTATGGGCGCAAGTGTAGATCCCCACTGTGCTGGGCTGAAGTGGGTGACAAGCAAATGACTGGTCCAGAATTGATCCAAGAAACAACAGACAAGATTTTTCAGATACGGGATCGCCTTAAGACAGCGCGTGACAGACAGAAGAGCTACGCAGATGTGCGAAGGAAACCGTTGGAGTTTCAAGTAGGGGATAAAGTACTTTTGAAAGTCTCTCCATGGAAAGGAGTCCCCCGTTTCGGCAAGCGAGGAAAGTTAAATCCGCGCTACATTGGACCATTTGAGATCCTGGAAAGGATCGGTCCGGTCGCTTATAAACTCCGTTTACCCGCCGAACTCAGTGGAGTTCATGATACGTTCCATGTGTCCAACCTCAAAAAGTGTTTATCTGACGAAACGTTGATTTTACCGTTGGAAGAGATTCACATCGACAAACAACTGCACTTCGTAGAAGAACCTATAGCAGTAACCGATTGGAAAGAACAAAAGTTACGCAGAAGCAAAATCAAGTTAGTAAAGGTTCAATGGAACTCAAGGCGTGGGCCTGAATTCACTTGGGAAAGAGAAGATCAAATGCGCCAGAAATACCCACACCTCTTTCAGAGCATGGCTTCTGCCAGCGACGTCTCCTAAATTTCGGGACGAAATTCTCTTAACAGGGGGGAGAATGTGACACCCGGTAATTTCTCAATCCTATAAACTAAGTAATCAACCTAATAATTAGGTGATTGTAAATATTAAGCGCGCTATGTTAGAATCAGCGCGGGCACGTTATATGCGCCCTGCGCTGAGCGCGCTATGTTAGTCAGCGCAGGCATGTTATGTGCGCCCTGCGCGAGCGCGCTATGTTAGTCAGCGCGGGCATGTTATGTGCGCCCTGCGCGAGCGCGCTATGTTAGAATCAGCGCGGGTATTTGTTATGTGCACCCTGCGCGAGCGCGCCATGATAAGAACCAGCGTGGGCATATGTTATGTGCGCCATGCGCGAGTGTTTTGGCTTTATGTTTTCACGTAACTTAACTTTATGATGGGTTGACCGTCCCGCATGATGCTAAGGCGGGTGCATCCCAAATCGTTTATGCGCGTGCGGAAGGGGAACTAACCTCCTCGCATGGCGGGGGAACATTGAGAGCTAGTTTGTCTGAAGCTCCAAGATGGAATTGACTTCAACATGACTGATCACTATGTTGAAATACCAAGACCACCTGGAGAATCTACAAATGAAACTCAATGTCCCTGACTGCGAGAAGGTTACGTACCTACCCGGAGCAAAGAAATGTCCTTCACGCAGAAAGCTATGCGCACAAAGTGATACGCGCAGAACACTTAGCCTAATCCCCATCCATAAGGGAATTACTCCCGCCCAAAAGGAAACAGTAGCGTGTTTCAGAGATTTTCCACTTTTTACTGTACACTGACAAAAGTACCTGAAAAAGCACACTGTAACATGAAAAGTCAACTGACAGCCACCCTACTCCCACCAACCACAGACCTGCATGTCCTGTCCAAATCAAATCAAAATCTTTTATCCACTACTCCACTTTTAAATAAATAATAATAATTTCCATACTTTATCATCATTACACCTAGATATGAAAAGATTACAATCCCCTAAAGCAAGGGATTGTGTTCCCTTGAGTTTGCCTATAAATATGTAACCTAAATTATCACCCAAAACACACTTCAAACTTCTCTCTTAAGAACTGCAAACTTGCACTAATCATCTCCCAAGCATCCGTTGTTTTCATTTCCGATCCTGTTACTAGGTAAGCCGAGAATATAACCTTGAGATCTACTTTCCAACCCTTATATTCTCCTATTTCTTGATCTTAATATATATACTTCTTGTTATTTAATCATATTCTAGACCTTCAATTCCGAGGCCACCACCAAGAAAACCCAAATCTCGATTAATCCCTTAACAAGAACCACAGGTGAGTCTCACAGCCCCTATTTTCACTGTTTTCACTACTATTAAACTGTTTTCGGGGCGAGGGACACGTACTTAAATAATGTTTTATCATGGTATACTTACAAGCTATGCAAGCGATTATGTGTTTAAATTATGTTTCATGATGAGCAATGCGAACGGTTATCTATGGTTTTCGATGTATGTGCGCTAGAATTCGAGTAAGTGATCACTTTACCATTGGAACTCTAAGGGTAGGGACTGCTGGTTTGATCCACCCACTCGTAGGGGTCGCACCACTTTGCATGGACGAGCGCCTTGTTTTCCGGCACAACGTCCGCGCGTAACCCGCGGGACGGAATTATTGATTAGCTCGTAGGGGCAGCGCCTCTTTGCATAGACGAGCACGGTTTTTCAGAAATGTCCACGCGTAACCCGCGGGACGACATTACATTATTTAGCTCGTAGTGGCAGCGCCACTTTGCATGGACGAGCACGTTTTCCAGAAACGTTCGCGCGTAACCCGCGGAACGGTATTACTTATTTTGCTCGTAGTGGCAGCGCCACTTACACAGACGAGCACAGTTCCCAGAAATGTTCGCGCGTAACCCGCGGAACGATTTTATCAGATTATGTTATCAGAACTATGTTTTACTAAGCATGTGTTTCAATATGATTTTTATCAAGACTATGATGCAATGCGATTTATCAAGTTACTAAAACTTGTGAACTCACTCAGTTTATACTGATTCAAATGTTTTACGTGTCTTTCAGGAGATAACTAGGTAGCGCATGGAGTCACACTTAGAGCACCTCACGTTGAACATCTAAAACTAGCTTTTTGGAAGATTTTAGTTCTATCCCTTCGATGCGCATGGTTGTTCCCGCCGCGCAAGGGGATATGGCGTGGAAATCTTCAACAGTTTTTATACTTGGATGTTTTTATGAAATTTTTAAACAATGTAATGTATTTGTATTAAACATTTCATGCGCAATGAAAATCTTAATTTGAATGTTTGCAATGGCCCGTGCTTAATTATCAATCCCCACTCGCGCGCGCCCGGCTGTTTCCGCCGCTCAGGGCCGGGTGTGACACGTGTATATCAATTAATGGTGATATTGTCACTTAATAGTGTCACATGTGTTTGAGTAATCTGTACGTCACACTCGGGCGTATTCCGCTTTAGCCGGGGTGTTACAATAGTCATCTGTGACAACTAGACAATACCAATCACCAGCAATACTCGCACGATTCACGGGACCAAACAAGTCCATATGAATTCGTTCCAGAGGAGTATCAATGGTATTAATTAACTTAGGAGGGTGTGACTTCTTTTTCTGTTTGCCCTTTTTGCATGCAACACAATGATCGGTCAGTTTGAAGTGTTTCAAGGAAACCCCATCAACCAAATCATTAGCCATAAGATAGTTCATCTTTCTTACATGAATGTGACCCATACGCCTGTGCCACAGAATCGAGTCTTTCCCAGTTGCTTTTAAGACAAAACACGTTTCAACAGAAGTGGTTGCCTTAGAAGTCATATTTAAAACATAAATATCATTTGATCGAGGAGATCGCATAACAACCATGTCTTCTGGAATGACATATCATGGTTTTAAGTATTATGCACTCCTTATCATTTATACAGTGGTATATTTCTTATCATAAATTTGAGACACGCTCAACAAATAGTGATCCACTTTGTCACAATAATTTACTTTCTCGAATGTGATACAACCATTTGAAACATCTCCTTCTTTAGTAATTATTCCATCTGAATTACCCGCAAAAACTACATACCCTCCTAGAATATTCTTGACATTTGATAAGAGGTTAATGTTGCCGATAATATGACGAGAGCATCCACTATCCATGATCCAGTTATCACCATGTATAGTCTTGGATGAACTCTGCACATAGATGATAAATGATTAGTTCAAAAAGGCAGCCTAGGCCTCAGTCTTGGGCACCTCTTTAATTTCACTTGAAGATTTAACTTTGAGTGAATTCAATGTTGTTTAGCTGCTTGTGAATAAGTCACAGGTCTTTTCGACTTTCGTCTCAAATACGTAGCTTGAATTACATTTGTGTTCACATTCTTGAAAATTGGTTCCGTAGGAACCAATTTGGGTTTTAAATTACTCAAATTTTCATTAATAAGAATCACTTTGCTAGGATTCACATTTGAAAACATAATACGAGTCTCATCATCACAAGACATTGGTCTTTTCAGAATCTCTTTAATCATAGAAACGGGTTTGGTTTGTTCCTTGATAAATGGATGAAGATTTTGTGATTTCTTCATTTCACAATTTCTAACAACATGACCTTATTCACCACAAAGAAAACATGTTCTCATGTCAACACGCTCACGTTGTGGTTTGGTAGAAACTTGTGCAATAGAAGATTGATGAAAAACACCAGGAATAGGACCTTTGTCCAAATCATCAAATGTAATAGATTTCTTTTTCATGTAAAAATCAAGATTTGAACAATTTGAAAAGCTATATAAAGTGTCAGTTCTAGTTGATTTAACGAATTGAACCTTCTTAGAAGATTTTAATAATTGTTTGGCTTTGACTAATGGATCTGGTGTATTTGATGCTTTGGAAATAACAAACGCAAAATCAAGATCTTGTATCTTGGAAGTTTCATTTTGAAAGACGCTTTCTATCAATTCAGGCTTGATAAGATTAAACGGAATGTCTTTCTCAGTGAAAACTTTGCTAATAGCTTTCAATTTAAACACTCGACCAGTGGTTGGCTTAGGAGGAACATGATTGATGAAATGCATCAAATCCTCATCAGAAGTTTTTGGTTTTTCTGATTTCTTAGCCTTAACCTTAATGGATTTTTCCTTTTTCACTTTAGATGCATTTGAACCATACACAACCTCCTCAAATTCATGAGGTTCACATAAAATATGATTTGAACTTGGAATGTTATGGTTTTTGTGCACAACTTTAGGTTCAAATACATCCTTAACGATTATCTTGTCAACATTTTCAACAAAGACCTTGTTATTTTGAATATGAGGTTTTTGAGTTGAAGGTTGAACATCAACATTGTAATTTTTAACCAATTTAGGTTTTTCCTCAACAATAACTGGTTCAATAACAATTTCTTCCTTTCCCGCAAACACATTTGGAGTATAATCATTATGAAATGGTGGTGGAACTTCAACAAAGCCCACACCTTTCTTTGAATCCTTTTGTTTACAAAACACCTCAATGATTTCATTTAACAAAAATGAAGACTTTTGAAACTTGCCTAATTTGCTTTTCAAATCAAAAACCTCATTTTCAAGTTCAGTTATCTTAGTTCTATGTTTAAGAATCTCTTGAAATTGTTGATCATTAATGGTCATTTTCACTAACAATTCTGCCTTCAAATCATGGTTACTTATAGACAAAGCTTCTATATTCTCCCTAGACCTCATTTTTGATTTTAGTGATTGTCTATGTCTATCCAATCTCTTTTACCAGTAAGTCATTATGCTCTTTAAGGGAATCAGTTCTAGGCTTAACAGATTCACATACTGAACAAGGCACATTTTCAAATAATTTAACAGAAGAAGAACTAACCTCGTCAACCTTAGCCATGCATGCAAAAGAAGTTGGTTGCATATGACAAGAATCATCAGAATCCGATTCTGTCTCATTATCAGAAGACAGTTCATTCCCACTAGCGTCTTGAAAACTTTTAGTTAGCTCGAACATTGCCAGATTTGCTTGATTGTCATTACACAACAGTCTTTGAGTCCAGTCAGTTCTTTCAACAGAGAGAAGAGCTTGTGATTCTGAAGCTTTAGACGAATTACCACCAGAAGACTTTTCAGGAGACTCATTAACATTCTTTCCAGAATTTCTGTCTTGATTTCGAGGTCCATTATACTCCTTCTTCGGCTTATCACTTTCTTTGGAAAAATGGCCGAACTCTTGACAATTGTAACAATTGACCTTTAATTTGTCAAAACCAACTTGTATGTTCAGAGATGGTAACTCTTTACCAGTTCGTTACATAAACTTCTTCACCTTTCTAACAATCATGGCCATATTCCATTTGAGATCCATTAACTCATAGTCTTCATCAGTCAACTCACTTGTAGCAATCTTACTACCCACCAAGTTTTCATATGATGTCATGAATGCCCAAAGAAATGCAAAATTTTGTTCAGCTTCCTTCATATTAACATTTGGTGGTGCAGTAAAGCTATTGGTAGGAGCTGATCCCCCATAATTGTCATTAAACTCAGAAGCCATGAAGCATACATTAGGATCACTATATGCAAATGATCCTTCTTATTCACTTTGAGTAAGGAATGTAGTAATTGAAGTTGCAGAACTACTCAAAGGCAGTAAACCTCCATAGAGAGTTGGATCTTGAGTTTCCTTAGAAGATTTCTAACATTTCAGATCATATTCTCGATCTTCAACCTTTTGCCTGAATTCCATGGCCGTTAGATCTTCATTCTTCAAATAGTTGTTTTCTTTCAACACCATTAGAAACATTGAATATAAGCCAAGTAAAACATTCTTTACTGTATCAATTTTATCAAATTCACTTGGTTCCATCTTCAACTTGTTCATTTCAGCTATCAAATGATTAAACCGAGTGAGCATTTCTTCAACAGTCTCACCTTTTAATAAATTAATATTTCTAAATTGAAACTTCAACATCACTTTCTTGCTTTCTTCCGTATTTCCCATACTTTTCATCTTGATGTGTTGAAATAATTATTCACATATCTTAATACTCCCTACTTGATGAAAGATATTATCGGGTAATGCCATAGTCAAACTAAAGTATGCTTTAGTCACAATCTCTAAAGCTTTCTTTTCCTCTTGCGAGTATTGAGAAAAATCTTTTGAAGTAAAACCCATAGTTTCACTACCAATCATCGGAACTGTGTAGACATCATCAAGACATCGAGAATAGTCAGGATGCACAGATCCAAGATGTGCTAAAAAAACGTTGTTCCCATTTGGCAAAATCACTGAATTTCATCAGACGTGGACATTTCGAATGAGATCCTATTTTTCGCATCAAGATGTAACATTTGTTGCATCAATACATTCTGATATGCCAATGCATAATAAACAGCCATTTTAAGTACATAAAAGTTCAAAATCTAACGAAATTCAAACTTAAGGGTTTAAAATGAAACTTTAATAACGAATGAGTGAAGATGGGTGATAAAGATTCATGAGCAGTAACTTAACGAATGACCAGTTATTAGCTTAACATATGAACAAATGAAAGAGTATACAAATGAGTGATGAATGAGTGAACAAATAAGTAATGAATGACTAGACGAATGAGTGAGATTAGCATAGCGAATGATTGTGAATCTTCAAACCTTCAAATCTTCAAACGATTATTTCTAGATTTTTGGAAAATTTCGAGATCCAACTTTTCAAACCAACAATTTAATCTTATGGATTACTTTATCAATTTTGCACCAAATTAGCCAATCAAAGGCTCAAACTACTGGTATCAAACCCTTGTTCTGATCTATACTCAAAATCAACCCAAAACCATGTTAAACATACTCAATAACTCAATTAATCAATCACACACCTTACACGATCCAATCTGATCTCAATTCCACCCAAATCAATCTCCAATTAACATCTCAGCATGTTAATTCAGAAGAATTCAATAAACTTAAACTTAAACCAAAAATTAACAATTAACCACTGGATTATCAATCCATAACGAATTACATTAATTCACAAATGTAATCTAACCCTGAATGCTCTGATACCACTTATTGAACACCAGAATTATTCGATTCAGTCAATACTAATTCATCGTATATTAATTAGATCTACGATCAAGTTATGTGATATTCGTTATATGTAAGGTAATAGATCAATAATATTAGTTGAAGTATCGAGAGGATAATTGGACAGAGTGACGGTATACTTTAAATCAATACTTTAAATTAAGCAAGGCATGAACAACCTTATATACACAATGAGATGCCATTCGTTACACATCCCGTAACGAATGGCCTCCAGTCGTCTATCTTTACATAAGTTATCCTATGGTATAGCGAATGACTCATTCGCTATACCCCATTCGTCAACATTCCATGACGAATGGATCAAATATATAACGACTGAGGTCTATTCTTTAAACATCCTTAACGAATGGAATTTTACATATAACGATTAAGGTTCATTTGTTAAACATTCTTAACGAATGAACTGTAATTAATAGCGAAAGAGATCATCCGTTAAACATCCTTAACAAATGAGCCTTACAAAACGAATGGGTTCAAAATTACATAAATACCCTTTAACATTAAAATAATAATAAATTACAAACGACTATTACGAAGACTCGAGACGACAAAACCGTGTACTAACACAATTTAGTAAAACACAATAAAGAAAAAACACAATCATCATAACCAATAACACAATATATATAATACCCATTAAATTATTTTTATATTGCAATATAGTACTCATATAAAAGATAAAAAAAACCCCTCATTATTATGGTGATTTTGTTTTCTAACAAAAATATCGTATAAAAAGGTTATTGGCGTTTTAAAAAGATGGGTGATTTGACATGTGACTCACACGTGGAGAGAGAAAATTAACAAATATGAGTTATACCTTTAATGCCCTTTTCCTTATTTTATACTTAATCTTCTTCCAATCTAATCTTAACCCTCCAATTCTAAAATAAATGGACAAGATTACTTCTTATCCTTCTTACAAAAGTAACACTTCTTTTTATAACTTGACCCTTTATATGTTGTTGTTGTTTCATTTGCAATAATATTTGCTACTCATTTTATGAACTTATAGTTTTATTATTTTTATATATAACAATGTACATTGAAGAATATTAGTTTCTCAAGTGTAACAAAGTTTGTTTTCGACACTGAGAAGTGTTTTGTGTAAATTTCTAATATATAATGGGTCAAATTACAATTTCAAGTAACGGGTCAACATTTGCTATTATAATACGACAAATTTACAGAAATTGTCCTTTATGTTTGTAGCAAATTTCATTTTATGTCTTTTATCTTCAAAGTTGATATGTTTTATACTTTATGTTTCCAAATGTTACACCGTTTGTCTTTTAGCCCTAACCCAGTTAGTTTTTCTGGATAAATCTGATCATGTGCCTAGCACAAGAGGGCAACTTAGTCATTTTACCCATTTATTATATAAAAATTTATTAAGTAAAAGAATATAAATAGAAAAAAAAATCTGTATCTCTATGTTTCTTTCTTCTCTCTGTCCATCGCTCACCTTGCAATGGATTATCTCAACCCCATCCAGTTATCGCAAACCATACCCATTCATCTATTGCTTATCATATTTTTGCAACAGATTATCTCCCCTTTGAGTTTGTCCACTGCCACCGTAGCATCATCTCCGGCAAGACACCAACACATCCACCGAAATCCACTGCCACATAGCCCACCACCAAAGCTGACCCATCCACCATTTCTCTCTCTCTCTCTCTCTCTCTCTCTCTCTCTCTCTCTCTCTCTCTCTCTCTCCCCGCCACCACCACAACCCCCATTACTCTCGTCACTTTAATTTTATCAGAGGAAGGCAGCCACGACCAATCGAAACCCTAATCGAAGTCCATTCATCGTATTCTGGTAAATCCGAACCCAACCGAAGCCCATTCATGATATGATGGCCAAATCAAAAGCCTAATTCGAAGTCCATTCTTCTTATTCAGGCCAAATCGGTACCCTAATCGAATCCCGTTCACTGTCTTTCGGCCAATCGAAGATGGATGGATGCAAATGAAAAAAAACAGTGAATCTTGGTTTTTAAGTTAAATGGCGACGTAGGTTTGTAGGTGGATGTTTACTGGATGAAGAGGACCATACGGAGAAGGGACTGAGAGGTAGAAATGGTGGTGTTTGTGGAGATGGCAGTTGGAGATCGGATAGTTGTCGTGTTTTGGTAGTGGTGGTGTTCATGGTTGGTGATGGTGGATGGACAGGGAGAAGAAAGAAACATAGAGATACACATTTTTTTTCCCATTTATATTCTTTTACTTAATAAATTTCTATATAATAAATGGGTAAAATGACTAAGTTGCCCTCATGTGCTAGGCACATGATCAGATTTAACCAGAAAAACTAACTGGGTTAGGGCTAAAGGACAAACGGTGTAACATTTGGAAACATAAAGTATAAAATATATCAACTTTGAAGATAAAGGTAGCAGACAATGAAATTTGCTACAAACATAAATGACAAATTCTATAATTCTGTCTTATAATATCAACCTCAAGTCACAAATCATGTTCAAATATCATGTTTAAAGTCAAAAATTTTATTAGTTTTAGGCCATTTTTATTTGTTATTTGTTTTATTTGGTTCTATTATTTCATCTTGCTATCATTACTCCTATACGTATAGCTAACTTAAATAAAGATGAATCAGTTGTTACTGAAGTTGTTGTGAACGTATTTAAAGGAATATCAAAATATAATGCTAAAACAATACATCAAATATAATTTACACATTATAAAAACGTTACTCTAGTAAATATTTATGTATCTTATATTATTCATTTTTTATATACAACACACTATTTGGATTATAGTGATCAAACTGTTGTGTGAAACATGCAATTGATTTTTATGGAAAGTTGAGGAGGCTAGAGGAAAAAAAAGCAACGCGGATACAACATACTTACTTAGTTGTCGTATTTGAAGTGTCCAGCTTCTAGAGCTAAAGTTATCGCATATGAGTACAATACATTTGACTATTAAATTTTATAGCATTATTATTAGCTCTTTTTATTCCTCTAGTATTCTAAATACAAAAGCATAATATTTATCTAAAATAATCTTTTCATAAAAATACAGATTCTTGAATTTATTTAAATATATAAACATATATCTTTACCTAACGATTTTACCTAATATCCGGTAGCGAACATTTCTAACGGTCATTTATGCTTGTACTCAGTTTTAGTAATTGTCTTTCATCTTCAAAATTGACTTGATTTTTACTTTACATTTCCAAATGTTACATTGTTTTTCCTTTGCTCCCAACCCTGTTAGTTTTATCGATAAGCCAGATTATGTGCTTTGCACATGAGGATAAATTAGTCGTTTTACCTATCAATTAAAAAAAATTTTAACATATAAACGTATATCATTCTCTCGCTGCACTTTCTCCACACCATCACCACCCCCACCCAACGCCCCCACACCACCACCATCTCCACATCAGCAGCCACCACCGCTTGAAATCACCATCATCTCCACCCCCTACCACCACCAACCCTAACAAATTTCGACAAACACAATTAGTTAGAAGGTATTGTGGCTAACGATGTTGACGTTGATGTGGATGTTGTTGAAACATTAAATACTGTTGTTGATCATTGTAGAGGTAGGGTACTAAACCCACCCCTAAGCACACAATATACACTCCCGCCGGTTATATAACAAACATTCTCAGACAAATTGGGAATGGAAGCGCCAAGGATCTCCATGAGCATGGTGCAATAAGGAAGGATATTCATCGTAAATGACGCCCAACCAATAAGGGATAAACAACACATGCTCAATAGTACTACATGGTACGACATGTCAACATAAAATGGCCACGACACCCACCAACTTCCTGTAACACACGTGTAAGGGATATGATTGGTGGAGAGCCTGACATGGCAGTTGGCCATATCCTCTCTTTCCCCTCCAATGGCTATAAATACCAACCTACCTCCAAATGGTAAAAGGATCCGATATCCAGTAGTCTCACCTCTCTCTTATTACATCTTACAAAAAATATACAAATTCTCACACCAGAGGGTGGTCGCGAAAGGATCCCCCCATTTCCCTTGTAACAAGATTATGGTGCTTTGATTTTGTAGGTGTGCCAATCATTTGCACCAAGGAAGAATATAACTCATCGTGGGAAACATTAGATAATCACCATTGGACTAAGCAATTCGACCTAAAGGGGACTTCATGTTTCTTCATTGGCGCCATTCGTGCATAGTGCTAGAATAGTTATTTGAAAAACAAATTTGGTTCAGATGAGTGGAAAAACACCCACCAAGGCGGTTGGCCAGTCATCAAACGCCAATCAAGATGAAAATATGGAAAACTTCGCTGTAATAAGTAGTGTCAAAGGCATTGCTAATGTGTCCACCCTTCGACCAACCATTACAACGGCAAACATAACAAACTCATGACCACAATCACAGACACCCCTGCCACCGAGCATCATGGCTTGGTGGGAAGTGTAAGGTTAATATTCTATATTAGTATTAGGACTGTGTACGTATTTATATTTGCTAATATTCGGTGTATATGTATCTCAATACGTTTATTTTGTATGGACGAAATGTAAAAGTTAAAGAAATGGGGACCCTATATAAAGGGTCACTTAACTCATTTTTCCACAACCAACTCTCATATCTCACTTTGAAATAAAACACCCGCTTGGAAATAAACAAAATTTTCTCTTTCACCAAACACTCTCACTTTTCTATCTTTTTATCTTTTTGACTTTTGTATTTATAAACTAAGATCTGAGATTCGAGTGTTGTTAGCGATATCCGCTAGCTAAAAACACGGATTAGTCTGAGTAAAGTTGTTAGATCCATCCTAAAGAGGACCTACAAGTGGTATCAGAGCGAGTCGAATCTTATGATTCAACTTTGCTCTTGATATTCAGGTTCTATTTTCGTTATTATCCGAACCGAGACATCAAAAATCCGTTGAATTTTGAAAATAAAGTTTCTAGATCTGGAAATAAAGTGGGAAATAAGCGTGTTTCAAGCTTCTCCTTGTATAACTTGATGTTCGGGATCTACAAGTGCCAAGATCCAGGCGTTTCGGGAAACGATCCGCCATACGTTGAAAATCCAGCGACCTTACGGTTCTTCCCGGCAACAAGTCAAGTTAGAAGGTTAAAATGTATAATATCAAACTCCTATGCCCGAGTGTCGGTTATTTCGGGTCTTAGCAACTGTTGAATGAAGATGTGACCGACGAGTTTGCCGATAACTGCCGACGGTGGTAAATGGTTGTTGTCCGAGTTTTAAGTTATCAAAAAAAGGGCGCATGTGAGGTGTGTGAGGTTGGAGGTTGAAAACAGGAGGATACGGCGGCGGATATCGGCGGTGGTGGCTAGAGTTATTTTCCCGCAAGAGCGGTTGTTGGCAGGAATGACCGGTTATCACTTGTGGCATCTCCATGGTGACGTCTGATATTGTTGCTGATGTTTGTATGGTGGATTTGGCCGGCGACGTTGATGTACCGGCGATCTGCTTTCCGATTATTAAGTATGATGATCTTTGGTGACTATGGAAGTGTAGATGGGTAGGTCAGATTAGTTTATTGAAAGGATGTATTTTGTGGCGGCTGACCATGGGTGGCTAGGGTTTTCATAACCTTATTTTTAATCTAAGATATGGTAACAACACTTGCAACTTGCAAGCAGTATCCCAGCCACGTCCAAGCCAGTAAGGTAATATTTTAATTTTGGGCTACGTTTGTTATGTGACCAAATGAGGACTATGGAATGTGGGTTGTTTTAGGTAATAATGTGGCCGGATTTTATATTATGGATCAGACTTGGGCCTATTACTTTCATATCCATGTTATTAATTTTTGTTGGGCCACTGCCATGGATAGTATCTCTTATATTTATATTTGGTCCAGACTCAAATTAATGTTATAACCATAATTTTTGGGCCGAGAAACAATTATATGTTCGGGGTTGACCGAACTAAAGAAAGTCAATATTTGCTCGGGTCTTCATCACTTTGGACCGTGTTCAAAGCATATTATTTATATGTTATTTTCAAGGCGTTCGAGAATTGAATCCTGAAAACGTGGGCTACGAGCATCCGAGATGCTTATTTATTAAGGTGGCAATTTTAAAACAAGTTGGATTAAGGAATTAAATTGTTTAATCTCTCAACCTGAAAATGTGGGATACGGGTATCTAGGATACTTATTTATTAGGGGTGAGTTACCTAAATAATTTCATTCATGGAAATAATAAGCTTTGTCATTTGATCATTGTCCCCGGTGGGTCATACCTTGAGGAGGCGAATGAATACGCTTCGGCTTTATTGGGTTGATTCGTGAAGATGCGAGACATGGTTCAACAAATGTTTTGATATCATAAGTTAAGGGGTGATTATAAGGCCAGTTTTATTGACTTTCGGTATCAAATTACGAAACCCGTTAAATATGTTATGGTCAAGTTAATAATTGAAGTGCGCGAAATCCGGATCTGACGAGAGCTTCGACACACGTTTAACTTCAACGGGAGGGGATCTTCTAGAATATGTTTAGCTATAAATAGGAAACGTATTTTCTTTTATAGTGTGTGTTTTCAAGGTGTAGATCACCCACCCAAGGGGAGCTCACCTTGAGTGGGTCAGTTCTTAGTTTATTGTTATCAATTTTTTAACCAGCTACGAGATCGTTCGTATCTTATCTTATATTATCTATGTTCGGTCGTTTGATTTACCGCACCCGTCTCGAACCATTATCAAGATCAAAATTCGTTCGTGATAGGTTTGGGACCTACAATTGGTATCAGAGCTTTCGGCTCAACTTTTGTGGATTTCGGATCATACTTTTTGGGTTTTTTTATCTTAATTTTTGGTAGATTTGAGGTTGTTCTTCGTGTTACCCACTACTTTGGAAGGGCTTTACATCCTAAAGATACCCAAAAATCATCAAATCTAAGTTTTTGTGTTCGTGTTCGGGTTCAGATCTAGTTTAAAAACTCAGATCTAGGCCGATCTATTGGTTCTTAGTCTAAAGTTCTTTAGACTTTATTGTTAGTTTAGGTGTTATATTCAAAAAAAAATCTAATCGAGCCGGTCCGACCAGCCGAGCCGGTCCAACCTGTCGAGCCGGTTCAACCAGTCAAGCTGGTGAGACCTGTCGGGCCGGTCCGACCAGCCGAGCCACCAACCTTGTCGAGCCGGTCCAATCTAATCGAGCCGCGAACCTTGTCGAGCCATTCAACAAGTCAAGTCGGTCAAACAAGCAACGTTGACCGTTGACCGTTGACTTTGACTAAAAAAATTCTAATCGAATGCAAAAGTAATCGAGTTTGATCGTTGACCGTTGACTTTGATAAAAAAATCGAATGCAAAAGTAATCGAGTGTGACCGTTGACTTTTTGACTTTGACAAAAATAAATTGAATGCAAAAGTAATCGAGTCTGATAGTTGACTTTGACCTTTTGACTTTGACCAAAAAAATCTAATCGAATTAAAAGTAATCGAGTATGACCGTTGACTTTTACCAGTTGACTTTTTTGACTTATAAAAAAATTCTTATTATTTAGTTTTCTCACAAAAAAATAATTCTTATTATTTAGTTTTCTTAAAAAAAATGTTTTACAATTCTAAGCTTGAAGGAAGTCTCAATATGAGGGAAGGCCAAAAGGACATGTTAAAAGAAGAATTTAACATGTTTAAACACCTTAAAGGAGAACCAGTTGCCTCTCTCATCAACAAATTTGAGTCACTCGTTATTAAATTGAAAAGTGCCGGTATCACAAATAAGTTGTCTGAGATCAACATGAAGTGGTTGAATTCAATGCCTTACACATGGAACAGCAGTGTGATTACCATCAAGAGAACGACAAACCTCGATACCTTAACACTCTCAGCTTGACTTTTACCATCAAGTTTTGGTGCAAAGAAAATAAAGCTAGGACAAGTGTTGCGGGTGTAAGCAGTCAAGCAAGTCATATAATCCATGAGTGTGCTGCAAGTGGAAGCAATCAAGCAAGTCTGATCCTTACCGAGGTACACACACTTGTGTTCTCAAGCTTGTATAAATAAAATTGAGAACTACTGAACTCATAATGTTGCCTTAATAGATGAAAGTATGAGCCTTAAATGTTAGAACAATGATCTTAGGAAAGCTGAAAAGATATTTGCCAATAGGATTAAAAATCACAATAATGATATGACTAAACTCAATGAAAAACTTTTCCAATATGATAAACCAGCTGAACATCATGAAAGACGTGTTGTTGAATTAAATGATAAAATTGAGAAGCTAGTGTTAGATTTGGCTCAAAGAAAATTAGCTGTAGAAAGATGTGAGTTAGCTTTTGATAAGCTTAATGGAATCATTGGGGC
The DNA here is from genome assembly GCF_021521415.1 of Bidens hawaiensis. Taxonomy (NCBI): domain Eukaryota; kingdom Viridiplantae; phylum Streptophyta; class Magnoliopsida; order Asterales; family Asteraceae; genus Bidens; species Bidens hawaiensis. The sequence goes on from NW_027500593.1 coordinate 18,967, forward strand.
ACAAATTAGGGCAAGACAAAAGACAAGAATAGGTTATGATAATACTGTTATTCCACCTCCATTTAACGAGAATTGTACTAGCATACCTCATTTTCGTTCAATACCCCACTTGGAGGATGAAATGGTCTATGGTATTGGACATGTACCAAAACCAAAGACATTTACTCCTGTTTTCCCCAAGACTGTTGATCCCATTCCTTCATCAGTTAGTTCAAGTAGTGATTTATCTTGTTCAGCAGTTTGTGTAGAAGAAAGTAGGTTGGTGGAAAGGCCTGTTGAGGTGAACATATCAAGTTGTAAGATTGAGGATAATTCATGTAAAAGTAAAGTGTTTGAAAATGATAATCAAACAAGTACTTCATGTAAATATGTGCCACCAAATAAAAGATAATTTTCTCAAACAACTAATCATTCACAAAGTCCTCAGCCATACAACTATTTTGATAACAACTACTATGATCACTATCAACAAATTTATGTTGATTCATATTACACTAGTGTTTTTGATGATCGGGGTCACTCATCAAATGTGTTTTATAACCATGTTCCTTTCAATGGATCACCTTTCCCACCGCACTAACCATACTATAGTTTTGATGAGTTCTATGGCTCTCCTAGGAGAACATTTTGTTTTGTGTGTGGTCATTTTTCTCACTTGCAAGACATTGCAAGAATTGGTTCAAGCAACAAATTGATATTCAAAGGCGGCTTAGTCAGTCCCCAAATGGTGCTTTTAGTAGCCTAGATTCAAAGACTATCAAGCCCCAGTGAAGTGGATGTGAGATCCAAAGCCAATAAAGTAAAAAAGGCAAGAGAAAACCGTTTTGGAAAAGTAAAAAGGATAAAATCAAAAAGGATCCTAAGACTGAAAAGTCCGAGGATTCACCAAAAATAGTTTTAAAATCAAGAAAAGAAAAGTCTAAAATTGCCAAAACAAAGGAACAAGTTTCTGCTTGGATTCCTAAGAAAGATTCTTCATCAAGTGAGGCTTCACTAAGAAATAAATGGTTTTCAGGAAATAATATCAAGTTTTGTCGATTTATGGTCGACTTTCCTGAGACAACTAAGTCTCGAGAACCCAGGTCCATTTAAACGATTAGTGCATGTAGGGTCAATCAAGGAGGACTATCAACAATATTCAGTACTTAGATAGTGGTTGCACCCGACATATGATGGGAGACGAACCCTTGCTATTTGATACCAAACCACTCGATGGCGGATTCGAGTCATTCGTAAGCGACATGGGAGGACAAATTTCAGGGATGGGAAATGTTTCATATTTTGTGCTTCAACAATGCCAACCTTGTTCAAATGGCTCAACCACAACTTGTAGAGCGTATCTCAAACTCATCTCGTCCAACTACTTCTTTCAAGTGATGGATCCAGCGTCAGCTACTGGGCTTCGGTTTAAATCTCATCAACTTTGTTATATGATGTGATAATGCATTCTTAGGATAGTCCATCTGACAGCAGCTTTGCTAAATTTTCCACTAAAGTCATCGATCAATTTTGATTTAAACAATTTATCTGTATATTTTTGTAAATAAAATTGTAAATCTTTTTCAAATATGACACAATTTTAGAGAGATAGAAAATGAGTTAAGTTTAACTCACCAAAAATATTTTTAGTTTCAGCTTTAAGAAAAACCAATATTGACTCTCTTTACTTACAATAATATTTCACATTCTATTATATTTTGTATTTCATTAAGAAAACCAGAAAAAGTTTACAAAAGGTATTCTCTCGTTAAGTAGGAGCACCTGCTTGGAGGGAGTCAGATATTATAAAAATTACAAAATTTTGAGAAATTGATCCGATGTTTGAAAAATGATAAGAAATTATTTCAAATGATCCTAGCACACGAAAAGAGTAGATCAAAAGTCAACAAGATCATTGCTTGATGTGTAGATAAGCTTGACAAATGAGTAAGTGTCATAGTGATATAAACTAAATCATCCGCCTATGCTAGTGGTTTTACCTCTATGAAGCGGTTACCGACTCCAATATAAGTCATATCGATGAAGGCAAAAATTTTATTAGTCAGTCATACAGGAGCCCGTTAGTGATTGATCACCAGAAAATTATTATTTCTTTAATTAATAATTATTTAAATCAAAATGTTAAGGCAGAAAAAATGCAAAATACTTAAAGTATTCAAATTCAACAACAAAAATCTTGATAAATTGTCAAACAAAAAGGGGTATATTAGAACCACGTAACGTGGGGCAAACAAGTAAGTCCTAAACACTTTATATGAAGGCTTGTAAGTCCGTATGGCATGTAAGTCCATGGTTCAACCTTTATTGTTTGAAATAAAATTTGCAAAAAGTTTAAATAAGATCAAAAATGTTTTGATCAATCATTAGGGGGTTGGAATCAATTTGGGGTGATACTGATGAACACAAACTATGCTCGAGGTATGATGGAGTTTGTAAGTTGTCGGATAAAATGGGGACCAGACAAGTATTGTGTCCAATACATACCTTAACATATCACGTTGACATCAAAATACTTGTTACGTTTAAAGTGGACCTAACATATCCACAATCGACTTTGGATTCTAAGCATAATTACATCCAAATAGAAGTGTGATCTAGGACGTAATCTATCAATGTGATTTGATGTTGTAATCTTTCTCACAAAAATATTACAGTCATTAGAAACTTTTGTAAATATTATTGATATATAGTATTAAATTCATGTTTACTCCTATTTCAAATTTGTTTTATTTTTTGTTTCAACTTCAAAATATTATTGTGTATATTTTCGTAATTTTAAAACATATGAAAATGCCAAAAAGATTTTAAATTTTTATGTGTTTGTACATATATTGTTAAATCTTTGTTTTATTCAAAATCATGTGTTTTGTTGTCAAGGTCGTTCATGCAAAGTTGAGAGGGCATGTTTTGGAAAAGAAAACTTTTCTTTGACCCCGAGAAGGTTTGTGAATGAATCTTATTTGCTCTATGTTTTGTGCAGCAGTATGGACAGGTAGATCAAGATTAAGTGTCCTGGGCTGCAGATACTGAAGTTGCAGATGTTGAAGCGCTTAAAAGAAAACAAGAATGTGACAGTTGGCGGTTGAACCCAAAAATGAACTGACCGTGTCTGAAAATCAGTCAAAAGACAAAGGAATGAAACCAGTTTGCCCATGAAAGTCAACTACTTGAAAATTAGATGTTGAGCCGCCTACATCTGGTGTTTCTAAAATTTGTTATTGTCGATCCTTCCCAGAAAATAAGATTGAAGTTCAAGTCTTCAATAATGGAAAATAAAGAATCGTCCAATATCCAATCTCGTTCAAAGCTAGAAAGATCCAGACACATCCGCCAAAAATTTCATCAAATACCACCCGGATGCGAACGAAGATTTTTCTAAACCATATCGGCCGATAGCCTCGGCTGTAAAATCTAAGTTCGTAAAACAAATTGCGGAGGCGGAGTTACAAAAAAAATCCAAAAAAGTCCGCCAACAGTGGGTCAATATGATGGTCTATCAGACCCAGAATACCAATTACAGACATACATCATCGCAGGCTTAGTCTTGGGGTGGACCATGCCACTTTGTGCCACATATTCACATTAAAGATCGTAGGAACGACAAGAGCATGGTTTGAGCGCCTACCGAAAGGCCAAATCGCAAGTTGGGATGACGTGGAAAACAAAGTTACCCAAAATTTTAGCCAAAAGAGGCACCACATCAGCAATCAAGCGAGCATCCTTAGTATCATGTGGAAAGATAATGAAATAGCGGAAGACTTCATTACTAGATTCAACAAAGAAGGGTTGAATATTGGAGGAGTAGGCGAAGAGCTGATGCACCCTGCCTTCCGCCAAAACGTAAGGTGTGACGACCTCATTCGTAAACTTACCAGTAGAGATGGCATGCCTCATAGTTGGGATGCCATCATGACAGCCGCAAGGCTTTATTTGCGGACAGAAAAAACTATGGGGAATGAATTGGCGCGCACTTGAGAAAAATGATATCAACAGGGCCCACCAAGGCAAAAAAGATCACTTCTGTCTGGAGCGAATAAACCAGCAGCCTCAGTCAAAAAACAACAATTACGAGGCACATAAAAACAAGCAAAAGTGTAACATCCTAAATTTTGATAATAATAATAAATAAAGGAATTTGGTTTGTGTAAATGTCTGTTAATATTTAACTAAGATTAAATATTATATGAGAATATGGACTTGGTTAGCGAAAGATGGGTTGGGGGGTGATGAGCCTTAAGTCCATGGGCTTAAGAGAGTATAAATGCTCCTTAAACCTCTCTACAACCCTAAACCCTCGTTTCTTATCTCCTAGCCTCCCTACACACACTATAACCCACACAAACACTCTCTTGAAATCGGCTAAGGATCCAAGACCAAAATCAAGCTTAGATCTTGGGTATAAAAGCAAGATATAAGATTATTGTTACATATCAAAGCTAACCGTAGCCTAAAAACGCATAAAGGTATGTTCTTTACATATAAAGATTTCATTTTTATAAACGGTTTGCCCTAAAACTTGACACGAAGGCTAATAGAGTATTGTTATACTATAAAATATAAACTTGATGATTAATATGGACTTAAAGAACTCGTTGATATGTACGATTCATGAAGAAACCCTAGATCTAGCATAAGAACGTTTAAACCTAATAAATGTTGGAACTTTATGAATAAACGACCTAGATCTTAGGCAAAGGGAGAGACAGGAACGTTTAGGGGAGGATTTGATGCTATAATGAAAGTTTGGTTGATAAAAAGTTATATGATGATAATAATGATAAGGTATAAACATTAACCCGTCCATGGGTGTATTCGAATGGGACAAAACAGGTACTCCATTCGAACCCAGGTTCCCATTATGTATCCGATTCGAATACAAGCCCAAACAAGCGTATTTCGAATACATGAAAGAAAGACAAAAGGTTCACACGAGTTGCTCTATTCGAATACACGAGATGTATTCGAATACCTAAGTATCTATTCGAATACATGAGAATCCGAATACATGAAGTGTATTCTAAACCATGTGAACACAGGAAAGAAGGAAGAAAGATTTATCAAGTGATGCCTATTCGAATACTATATGTATTCGAATATAGACTTATTTCGAATACATTATATTCGAATGCAAAGGGACTTCGAATACAACATGTATTTTAAAATCCAGCCATTCGTATACATAGGGATTTCGAATACAAAGTGTATTCTAAGTGCATACTATTCGAATACAATCCGCTTGTCTATGGAATGTACTATTCGAATACAATGATGTTAAGGTGAATCAGTAGAACACAATTGTATTCAAACACAAGAGTATTCTAATACAAATGTGTTTGAATAAAAGTGTATTCGAATACAAGTGTATTCCAAATGTATTCGAATACAAAAGTAATCAAATATAATAAGTATTCGAATACACTGCCTTACACGCCATTCGAATACAATGCCTTACCATGCCCTTTTCGAATACAAGGACATTAGAGTAAACCATACTTAGCTATTTTGCTGAAACCTAAATAATGTGATGACAGCAAGTTTGATACACGTAATTAATGTACAGTTAGTCGAGCTCAATTAAAGAAAGAAATGACCATTAACGGCAAACGTAACAGGATTCGTGTAAGTTTCTAGCCTCATTCCTTGTTATGTTTTCGGAGCTGTGTGCATACTCAATGTGATTAGTTAATACACTTACCTTAAGTGGTAAGTGTATGCCTTGTATGATTATTGTATGAATGAATGCTTGACAGTGCACAGACGATCTTCGGATATAGCTGATGGTTGGTTATTTTGTTTATGTTTTAGTTCGTTTATTATATAGTTTTACGCGTTTATGTAGGAACTTCGATACTTCATACGTGTATTTTTTGGATTTCAGGTCACAGGCGCTAAAGTACTCAATTTGGACCTGTTGTGACACGGAATGAAGACGTGGGATGTCCAGCACATGAAGCAAGGAATATCATTGAAGTTTGCTGGTGACAAGTCCCATCGCGATACGCGATGGGATTGGCTCACGCGATAGGTTTAAATTTAAAGTTGGCTTTTCTGGTTCATCACGATACGCGATGGACCAGTGAAGACCCCATAGCGTATCGCGATGGGGCCTGCAGATGGGCTGTTAGGGTTATATCTCATTCTTTCATCATAAACAACTCTAACTCATTTTTGACGACCAGAGGCGATTTCCAGCAACCAAAGTGGCGATTTTCACCATCCTAGCTCGTGCCAAGACCTTACACATGATCCACATCATCCATATTGAAGATTTAACGATGTCAAGGCTCGGCTAATCTCCTAGAAACGCACCCGGGATGGATAGTTTGTAATCTTTACAATTTTTCTCATGCGATTAAGAACATTCTTGTATTATTATTGATGATTGATATATGATTATTGATGTTTGGTATTTCTGCGTGTTCAATTGGTTTAGGTTTACGTTAGTCTAAACGATTTGTTACCAGTTGCTAGATAATTTATCATATGATTGTTTGGTTAGGTTGAATACGATAAAACATACGATTGACCTTAACTGAGTCACCCTGGCAAGGACTGTTTGATAACCAGTTCCGTGTGTAAAGTGATTGTTGATGTCTACGGTTTTGTTTGATTGATCAGTCTGTAGTTAATCATTAATAATTAATCTGTTAGGTTGCATGAGATAACTGTAGGTTGCTTACTTGAATTCACGGGTGTGATTTACTTTGTTAATTGCTTGAAACTCGTTTACTTGTGTGTTATTTAATTCTATAAATTCACTTTAATTGCTTGTGTGATCAGCACTAAAATAGTTACTTCATAATATTAAATTTGTACACGAATCATATTGACCACATACTCCGGGTGGATACGATACCTTAGTCATCCTATCTAGGTTGTTTTTTGATTGACTTGAACGACGGTCATCAAAATGGCGTTGTTGCCGGGGAGTTAGTGCGCTTAGTGTTTTTCGTGTTATTGATTTTTGTGTTTAATTTTAATTTATTCTCAATTTTTGTTTTCAGTTGTTAGTTTAAATTTTATTTATCTATTTTACGCGGGTTGTGTTTTTTGTACAGATAACATTTTTATGCACGCCAGTCACTTGAGCAGACAGTCACCGTTAATTTTCGAGCCCGAGATTGAGAGACTAGCTCGGCAGAACCGAGCCCATAACAAAAATTCAGAAATGGCAGATCAAGACAAGAAATAAAAACAACACCAAAACCATAACCAAGACCCACTCCCACAAAACAACGCGTTTCACCCAGACAACATACCTCCACCGCCAGACTTCAATAACCAAAACAATCAGAACAACTCATCTCGTGCTTCTAGAACCAGAAACCGAAACCAAAACCGAAACCGAAACCGAAACCGAGACCAAAACCTTGATCAGGCTGAACCATCAGCCCCACATAATATCCCTAACCGCAGAATTCGGATTAACCTTGATGATGCTGTTCCGAGCATTCCGACAGAAGATGAAGAAGAGGGGGAAGAAAATGAGGTGAATCAGGGTTTGGAAGTTGAGGATGAGGTTGATCAATGGGTTAGAAGAAATCGGGCGATTGAGCCTGAGAACGAGATTGTGGAGCCGGAAGAAGTGGGTGATTATAATGGGGATGAAGAGGTAAATGAGCCAGTTAATAGAAGACGGGCTGAAGCAGTTAACAGAAACGGAAGGGGTCGAGACAGGGTGAATCGGGCGGAACGGCCCTAAAGAGTTCGTGGTATTCAGGTTAACCGGGGCGGTTTGGCGAATCTTGGGGGGCTCAGGAGGAATTATATGGCCCCGGTTCAGGGTGTTAATAGTCGGTTCAGACCAGCTATTTCGAATGGAGCATCCCCGTTGGTCCCACAGGAACGAGTGCCGGGACAGCAAACTTTTAAGTCCCAGCCATCATACATTAACATTGTTCCACATTTTCATGGGATAGCTTCGGAGGACCCGTATTCTCACTTGAACGATTTTTCGTATATTTGTAGGTCTATTGGTGATAGTACATTTGATCAAGACGAGGTTCGGTTGCGATTATTCCAATTTTCACTAAAAGACAAAGCAAAACTCCGGTTTAACGAACTACCAACGAACAGTATTAGAAATTGGGCTGAGATGCAGCAAGTGTTTCTGAACGAGAATTATTCGCAGTCGAAGACGAGCGAGGCCCGCATGGAAATTCACAATTTTTCACAATTATCAGGAGAATTATTCCATAAAGATTTTACCAGGTATAAGAATACGATCAGAAAATGCCCACACCACCAGATTGATCTGTGGGAATTGGTAAAGTGCTTTGTTGATGGTTTGACATACGAGGACCGAAAGAATCTGTTGGAACTTATGTTTTAGACCGACGCATCGAATTAATTTGTGGGTGAAAAATATAATATTTTATCTCAACCAAGGGTGGATGGCTTGAAGACCAAGTCATGCTAGACTAGTATAAATAGATATTTTTATTCATTTGTCTAGTATGAGTGACTGTATTGTGTATATGTGAGATTTAGGGTTTTATCCCTTTATGAGAGTCTCCGCCTCCAGAATGTGCTCTCCTGGTGGCGGCTGATATTTCTTAATCGATTGTATGTATGAATGTATGTATGAGTGTTTCATCTTTGTGTGAATCATTCGGCTAATATTAATCATACTACCATTTCTATCTTTTGTGTTTTGATTACAATTGTTCATCCTACTTTATTGTTGAATGTTAATCAAATCAGGCTCTCTCCCAATACACCTCATCCGTCCAAAACATCTTTCAAGAGTGAATACGAGTGAGATTCGATCCTAACCCTAGACCCGAGCTCCACACACTGTTTAGTACCGACTATTCACGCTTCCGCACCGGGGCTCGGTTCTGTCAATTGGTATCAGAGCGAGGTTACCGAATCGTTCAGACTAACCGCTGAACCGATTCACTTCGCTCTTGAATCCACCATGGACGTTAAACGATGAAGTTCGTTGAAATTATTTTTGGGGGTTTTGATATTATTTGATGATTCGGAGAAAATTTTATGGATTGATATTTGGGTTGATGACTCGTTTGGAGATCCAACATCAATTTCATATTTATTTGGTCAGAATGGTCCAGATCTGATGTAACAGTGTTATTTGGCTCGTTTTGGAGCAACACTGTTCACTTGATGATTTCCAGATCTGAAAAGGTTGATTATGATATGAAGATAGGTTTCGTTGATTTCGAAATAGCATGGATATTGCTACGGTAACTTATTTCAGATTACGAAACTTGTTTCTTAATTTGAGAAATTAGGGTTTTGTGTGCTCGTGCTGCACAAACAGTAGATGTTTGTTGAAAAATATTGCCGATGGTACAAACCGTTAAGGAGAATGTACAAGTCAAGAATGAACAGGTACTAAAGGCAATTTCATCATTGTTTGTTGCAGCAGATGCAAAGTGAATATTCGAGCAGGTTCTGCAAGGGCAAATCAGTGACTGATGACGCAGAAATGAAGTTTTGATGTCTCGAGCACACTATGAACAAATAAGATTGGACTCGAGTATGAAAATGACTAAGTGTTGCTTTGAGCACATGAGGTGTTTTGCCCAAGCACATCTTTGTTTGGCTCAAGCACAGGTTATTTCGAGCATATCTTATATCGAGCACATCAAAATCGAGCACACTTTGTGAAACCCAGAGCATATCCTTTGTCTTCTCAAGAAAACTATCTTCTTTAAGTCTCGAGCACACTTTGTTATTTATTCGAGCAGACTCTTTTTTGAGCATACTTTGTTTTGTCTTGAACAATTATGCTTGTGAAGAGAAAACTCAAGTTTGTGTCAAGCACACCCTTGCTCCCGAGCATACTTTTGCTTCCGAGCATGTTTGGTGGAAAATGAAAAAGCACTAAGTAATTCGAGCACACTTTTTTTTCCGAGCACTAAGTAATCCGAGCACACTTTTGCTTCCGGGCACACTTTGTGCTAGTGGAACAATTGAAAAATCACAAGTGTTTTGCTTTTCGGTACGCTTTGTGCTAGGAAAGTGCTTCCGGGTACACTTTGTGCTAGTGCAAAAATTGAAAAATCACAAGTGTTTTTGCTTTCCGGGTACACTTTGTGCTAGGAAAGTTCTTCCAAGTACGCTTTGTGCTAGGAATGTGCTCCCAAGTACACTTTGTGCTAGGAAAGTTCTTCCGAGTACACTTTGTGCTAGAACAGTTTTCCCAAGCACACTGTGTGCTAGGAAACAGAGTTTGTGAAATATTTCAAGGTTTTTAAGAAACTTTTGAGATTTTTGGTGCCGTTGACCATTTGACCAAGCTGTTCTCTACGGAAGATATATACCAGAGTTATTTTGGTAATTTTTCTACAATCGTCAACAAGCTTATGGAATTCAAACCTCATCAAATTTCACGACTTCATCAAGAGCTTTACAAGAACAAGTGTTGACAAAGCTTAAGGATTTAATCACATTAAGTGTCAACTAACTTTTGAATATGTTTATCTGAGATTTTTACAATCTTGATGAGGATGATCAAGATTGTTTCACCCACACTTGATTTGAAGACACATTTATTAAAGACAATTGCAACGAAATTAGGGGAGTAAAAATCTTTGAATTTCATTGCAAATGGCAAGCTTCAAATCAAGTAAAAGACTCAAGTTCAGGAAAAGTTGATCAAGATCAATAATCCAATGTTTTTCAAAGATGTTTCATCGTTTGTAAGTTTTCAGATTTCCTAGTACGGATGAGAAGATAGAGCCATCTCGAGCAACAATGCTAAAGGATGGTCAGTAGAGTTTAACCTCCTATGAAATAGTCACTTGAACAGTCAAGAACGGGTTATGGTTGACTTGAATGCTATCTTGATTCAGGAATGGTTTGAAGATGATCTACAAGGGAAGAGACAAATTTGAAGAATTGGAGATTATTTGATGATCACATTGAGTTTATTTCTTTTTGTGATGACCTTGTTACTTGAAGTTGATCTTTGAAGTTCTAAGCCTCGTTCATATGCCCATACAACTATATCCAAAAGTGGTATAAGATTGATAATTCGAAATGAACAATGGGAGAAGCTTAACGTGAGGGGGGGGAATTTCAACGAAAGACAACGAGTTATGAGGTGATCATGGAAGAAATTCGATGGCATCGGTCTAAGGGGAGATTGTTGGAACTTATGTTTTAGACTGACGCATCGAATTAATTTGTGGGTGAAAAATATAATATTTGGTCTCAACCAAGGGTAGATGGCTTGAAGACCAAGTCATGCTAGACTAGTATAAATATATATTTTTATTCATTTGTCTAGTATGAGTGACTGTATTGTGTATATGTGAGATTTAGGGTTTTATCCCTTTGAGAGAGTCTCCGCCTCCAGGATGTGCTCTCCTGGTGGCGGCTGATATTTCTTAATCGATTGTATGTATGAATGTATGTATGAGTGTTTCATCTTTGTGTCAATCATTCGGCTAATATTAATCATACTACCATTTCTATCTTTTGTGTTTTGATTACAATTGTTCATCCTACTTTATTGTTGATTGTTAATTAAATCAGGCTCTCTCCCAATACACCTCATCCGTCCAAAACATCTTTCAAGAGTGAATACGAGTGAGATTCGATCCAAACCCTAGACCCGAGCTCCACACCGTTGTTTAATACCGATTATTCACGCTTCTGCATCGGGGCTCGGTTCTATCAGCATCTAAAAGCCTCATGTAATGGTCAGTTGTTGAATCAGCCTGAGGAGGATGATTGGGAATTCTTAGAGTTTATGTGTGAAGATTCCAAGGCAGAAGCAGCAGGTGAGAGACGAAGACGTGGTACTTCCTCCAGGTCAGTTAAGTCAGTCACGAGTGAGTCTGAAAGAATTGCTGAGTTGGAACGTGAGCTGGCTGGGTTAAGAAAGGGTAAGAAAAAGGAAGTCAGTAAAGTTGTAGTTAAATTCCCGGTTTGTGAGGATTGTGGTGAACTCGGGCATAAGGCATAAAATTTCCCCGATTTCTATGATGACGAGGAGGATGATACTGAAGAGGTTAACTATGCTTACGGGGATTCAAAGGGTCAAGGGATAAATTCAAACACATATCACCCCGGCTTGAGGAATCACCCGAACTTTTGTTATGGGAATGTGTTTTCTCAGTTGAACCCGAACTTTCAGGAGTCGAGCCAGAACAGATCGCAGGTTAATTACCGCCAGAGCGGTTATCAGCAGGGTTCGTGTAACCCGAATCAGGGATATAAAAAAGATGGTAACCGGGGTGGTAATTCTTCGGGTAATTAGGATCAGCAGAAAGAGTCTTCGGGGAATTCGGATGAGTCGGTGCACTCAAAGTTGGATTTTTTGTTGAAAGTCATGACTGGTCATAAAACCGAAACGAAGCAACTGGTCGAGTTATGGGATAAGTCGTCAGAGGCAATGATGAAGCAGATTGGACAGCTCGCTGCAGACATGGCAAAGTTACAGAAGAATGCGGGCCAACTCCCGAGCGACACCACGATCAACCCGAACCACTACAGCTCGAGTTCGACAAAGCACGTTAACCAAGTAAGTATTTTTAAGTACTGGTAAAAAGTATGATAATAAATTTGGGGTTCCACCACCACTGGTTGAGGGGGTGGTGGAAGAGATTAATGAAAATCTCGTCAGTGATGACGAGCCGGAACCGGTAAAACTAACTGAATCTAATAAAAATGAAACTAAAATTAACAAATCGGTTCCAAAGGATGACACCAACAACTCTAAGGACAAGGAAAAGGTGAAAACTGTTCCCTGTCCCGATGCTTTGTTGGCGCCATCGAAGGTGAAGATGGCATCAAAACGAGGCCCGCAACAAGAAGAAATGTGGGAAACGTTTAAACAAGTAAAAATTAACATTCATCTTTTAGATGCCATAAAACAAATTCCCGCCTATGCTATGTACTTGAAAGAGTTGTGCACACAGAAAAGGAGTCATAAGATTCCTAAACAAATTGATTTTACCGACAATGTGAGTGCAATTCTCTCGGGTTCGCTTCCACCGAAGCTACAAGATCCGGGAACGCCCATTATACCCATTCAAGTGGGTGATTTTAAAATGACTCAGGCGCTTCTAGATCTTGGAGCTAGCATCAATATTCTCCCGGGAAGTCTATAAGATTAGTATGACTTTGGGCCACTTCGGACAGCTGCCACCACGATTGTTCTGGCTGACCAGACACCGAAACTTCCCCGAGGAATACTGACTGATGATATTGTTAAGGTGGAAGACTTATATTTTCCAGTTGACTTTTGGTCCTCGATTATGTTTCAGGTGAAAGGACCAAACAGCCTACGGTTATCCTCGGTAGACCATTTTTGGCTACCGCAAATGCCAACATTAACTGCAGAAATGGTACTATTGACATGGAATTTGATAACCGTAAGCTGAGGATTAATGTTTTCACACGTGGAGATAATTCTCCGGTTGATGACGAGTTCTTCATGGCCGATGTTATTGAAGAGTGCATCCCGCTTTACGATTCTATCGTCAGCACGGATGGCAGAGCGGAGAAGTGTTTTTTGTTTGACAGGTTACAGGTGGAAACAGACAGGTTGCTGGAAGAGGAGGAGAAACAAATGGATATCGCAGCTGTGCGAGGAGACCATCCACCATGGTCAGTTCAGGTGAAACCAGTTCCCGAGAAGATCGATACCGGGGTGAAACCGTTAATGTTGGAAGCACCGAAAGTCAAGCTGAAAGAGCTCCCGAAGCATTTAAAATATGTTTTTCTTGGTAATAATAATACTTTGCCTGTTATTATAGCTTCTAATTTATCTTTTGAACAGGAAAATGCTTTGATGGCGGTGCTGGTTGCGAACAAGGAAGCAATCGGATGGACGATAGCGGATTTGAAGAGAATCAGTCCCTCAATTGTGATGCACAAAATTTTAACAGATCCGGCTGTCAAACCCGCATATGATGCTCAGCGAAGATTGAATCCGAACATGAGGGAAGTGCTGAAGTGGTTGGATGCTGGCATTATCTTTGCTATATCAGACAGCACGTGGGTGAGCCCGACATAGACAGTATCAAAAAAGGCGGGCATCCATGTCGTCAAGGACGACTCAAGTAACAAGGTCACCACCCGACCGGTAACCGGGTGGCGCATTTGTATTGATTATCGAAAACTGAATGCGGCAACATCGAAAGATCACTTTCCGCTTTCGTTTATCGATCAAACTGTTGAAAAGCTATCTGGTCAGAAATTTTATTGCTTTTTAGATGGGTATTCCGAGTATAATCAGATAGCTATTCATCCTGAGGATCAGAAGAAGACTATGTTTACATGCCCGTATGGCACATTCGCGTTTAGGCGAATGCCATTCAGACTATGTAACGCCCCCGCCACCTTTCAAAGGTGCATGATGAGTATCTTTTCCGATATGGTGGGGGAGTCTTTAGAAATCTTCATGGATGATTTTTTTATTTTCAGCACGTCTTTTGAGTCATGTTTAAATCAACTAGAAAGAGTTTTGAAAAGATGTGTTGAAAAGAACTTGGTTCTTAGTTGGGAAAAGAGTCATTTTATGGTCTAAGAGGGGATTGTATTGGGCTATGTTGCATCGAGTCGTGGGATTGAGGTGGACCGAGCTAAGGTTCAAGTTATTTCCACTTTACCTCATCCCACGAATGTCAAAGGCATTAGATCATTTATGGGTCATGCCGGGTTTTAAAGACGTTTATTAAGGCTTTTAGTGATATTATCAAACCCTTATGTAATTTATTGCTTAAGGATGCCCCGTTTGACTTTAATGATGAATGTGCTAAAGCCTTTGACATTTTGAAGTCAAAGTTAGTTGAAGCCCCGATCTTGCAATCACCCGATTGGAGTTTACCTTTTGAAATAATGTGTGATGCAAGTGATTATGCGGTCGTGGCTGTTTTGGGTCAACGAGTTGACAAGAAACCCGTTGCCATATACTATGCGACTAAAACTCTCTCGGATTCTCAATTAAATTACACAACAACCGAGAAAGAGTTACTAGCAGTAGTATATGCTCTAGATAAATTCAGGTTATATATTTGGGGAAGTAAAGTAATAATTTAATCTAACCACTCTGCAGTTAGGTACCTCATGGATAAGAAGGATGTAAAACCGAGGCTCATCTGATGGGTTTTGCTGCTGTAGGAATTTGATCTAGAGATTCGGGACAAGAAAGGAAGCGAAAACGTTGTTGCATATCACTTGTCCCGGATTATGGTGGAAGATGGGAACACAGATGGGCCCATTAACGAGTCCTTTCCGAATGAGAAAATCTTGCCAGTCTCACAAAATCCCTGGTTTGCTCATATTGTTAATTTTAAAGTTTCAGGTTATATCCCTGATCATTGGCCAAGGAGAAAGAAGAAACAGTTGATCTCCCAAGCTAAACAGTACATTTGGGATGATCTAGACTTGTTCAAGATTGGTGCAAATCAGATAATCAGACGATGCTTACTCGAGGAGGATGTCATATCAGTGTTGGAACACGCACATTTGTCTGCGTGTGGTGGTCATTTTAGTGGCCAGAAAACCGCTCGAAAAGTTTTAACGAGTGGTTTCTTTTGGCCATCCTTGTTTAAGGATGCTCACGAGTTTGCGAAACACTGTTTAAAGTGTCAACAACTCGGGAGCATTTCTAAGAGAGACGAGATGCCCTTGAACCCGATCCTAGTTGTTGATATTTTTGATGTTTGGGGGATCGATTTCATGGGACCGTTTCCTAATTCGCACGGTAATTTATATATCCTAGTGGCCATTGACTATGTGTCTAAATGGGTCGAGGCAATAGCCACTAGGACAAATGATCACATAGTCGTTTGCAATTCCGTTCAAAGTATTATTTTTTCAAGATTTGGAGTCCCCCGAACCATCATAAGTGATGGGGGATCTCATTTTAAGAACTTTAAATTCGGGAAATTGCTTAAACGGTATGGTGTTGATCATAGAATAGCAACCCCTTACCATCCACAAAAGAGTGGACAAGTGGAGGTTTCCAATAGGCAAATTAAACAAAATTTGCATAAACCGTTTGGGCGGATAGAAAGGATTGGTCAACTAAGTTGACCGATGCTCTCTGGGCCTACCGAACCGCATATAAAATGCCAATTGGAACCACTCCTTATAGACTTGTGTACGGAAAGGATTGTCATTTACCAGTAGAAATTGCACAAAGAGCGTTTTGGGCTACTAAACAGGTTAACATGGATTATGATGATGTAGGTAAGGCGAGAAAATTGGCTTTGTGCGAGATAGAGGAGTTGAGAGACGAGGCATACGATTGCATGTCCGCTTACAAGGCAAAGATGAAGAAAGTTCACGATGCTAACATCCGGTTGAAGAATTTTGAAGTTGGTCAACGAGAATGGTTATACAACACAAGGAACTCTTCCCAGGTAAGTTGAGGAGTAAGTGGACGGGCCCGTATTCAATTGTATGAGTCGGGAATCACGGTCAGTACGAGATTGAAGACTTTGATGATCATTTGAGGCAAGTGGTAAATGGCTATAGATTGAAGCCATACTTGGAGATGAAGGACATACACGAGATGGAGGAGGAATCGGTGAATTTCATTTTAACTTCACCGGTTTATGAAAATAATTGAATTTGAGGCACTGTCGAGCTGTAGACTTTAAATTCAGCGCTTACGGGAGGCAACACGAGGTTTGTAAGTATTTGTTCAGTTTATTTTCATTTTGTTGAGTCTTGTATTTAGGGTCCTCTCGAGTTTTGTGCAGCAAACGCCAAGTGTGGGGAAGCTCGTTGAAGAGTTGGAAGTTTAAGAAGTTCGGTAAGCGTTGGGTTAATTACATGTCTTTCCAGGTACGTACAGTATGTTTAGAGTTTGGAAGCGTGTTCAGGGTGATGTCGGGATGCCGGAAAGTGAGTTTTTGAAAGATTTTGTTTCTGTTGACTATCGCGATGGGCTACTTACTACCTCCATAGCGTATCGCTATGGAGGAAGGAATCTGGCATCTGTGACATCATCCCGATACGTGATGACGTCACCAACAACCCCATCGCGTATCGCTACGAGGTCAAACCCTAATTGCAGTTCAATTGGGTGGCAATACGCGATCACCACTCTTTTGACCCATCGCGTATCGTGATGGGTCATGGTTAACCAGAATTTTATTTTAATATAATGATTCTTCGTCTTCTTCTTCTTTTCTTCTTCTCCTTCCCGTCTCTTTTCTTCGGCGACCGCAGTCATCATCATCACAATCACCACTGCCATCCATCCACCACCACATTCCATCACCACCACCATCCCGTCACCACGCCGTCCACCGCCCACCATCATCGCTCCCTCCCCATCAGTATGACCGCCACTCCCGTCTACTACCTCCCTCCGCCGTCCACCCACACAACCATCACCACTGTCTGCTGCCACCCACCACAGACCACCATCCATCATCCCCACCATAGACCACCCACCATCTGCGTCTACCCCTATCCGTCACCACCACCACAGTCAACACCACCAACGTCTCCGTCTATCACCGCAACTGTTACTGTTCTTTTCTTTCGTTCTAACCGACATCGAGGTACGTATTTTATATTATTAAATTATGTCGGAATTTCAAAGGTATTTTGTCATTTTAGATATTTTTACATAATGCAGGAAGTTATTGTCGGGTTTGTCAGGACGGTTAGGTATTTGGTAGTTTGTTACGTTGAATTTGGTTGCCGGGTTTAGGGAATTCGGGTTAGTGTGTAAGTTTAATGTGACTTCATACTTTGTTAGTTATTAATTGGGGTTGATGACGGGTTTTTCGGGTTATCCTATATTATTGTTATTGGTGTGTTTAATGAATGTCGGATTCTCATTAAACGTGTTGGTTGTTTTGTTTGCACTTCGTCGAGACAGTCTGTCAGTTTAGTTTGTTCGTGTCAGTTTCTTAATTAGTGGTTGTTTGTTTTGTGTCGGGTCGTGTCCATTGTATGTTTGTTAATCGAGTCGCGTGGACACATTGCTAGTTTGAAATTAAATGCTTTGAATTGCAAATTGATTACCCGTCCGTACTCAATCTCCATCCGGGCGGGATAATTTGGTTTTGAGAAATACGCAAAAGGTGTCCCCGAATTTTTCGTCTTTATTTATTTTATTTTATTATTTTAATATTATTTTATTAGGTGGGACGACCGCGACTGAAATGCTATACGGTCATCACCACATTGACCGTTGACATATCTAACTTACATGTTTGATTTTGCAGATATGTCTGATGCACCATAGTCTTCACACGCCACTAGGCGCAAGGGACGGAGGACTGGCCCCGCACCATACGGTACGATGGTGAGGAGGTACCGATTACCCCTAGCATAGAGCCAACGGATATCATGGGCGATGGACGTCGTACGAAGCACCAGGTGCTTAGGTTCCTCATCACGATCGAGGAGTACACACGGTTTATTCGCATTCGAGGTATGCAGCAATTGGGTATGAGGACGTTTGATTGGGGATTATTGGGTACTTTGGAGGCAGAGACCAGGCTCCGGGGATTGATGTCGGATCGGTGGTTTCCAGTACTCGAGTGTGACTCGAAATGATATGTCGAGCTCACACGCGAGTTTTACTCGACATTCTCATTCACGGCCACCGATTTCGACGAGCCACATGTCGTGTCGTTCTCACTTGGACGACACATGTAAGAGATGTCGGTCCCTGATTTCGCTGTGGCGACTGGTTTCTACACGCGGGAGTATGTTCAGACTCCCACGTTCTTAGAGAGCTTTCGCGGTTAGCATCAGCAGCGGGACCGACAGTTTTGGCTCACTGAGCCTTAGTTGGCTCAGTTTTGAGAGCAGATTGCGGACGGGGCCTACTCGAGTTCTATAGTAGCATCCGCTATGAGAGACCACGTCCACTGATACTTACACCGCATAGTTGCTTTCACTATCGTTGGCCGTCATTAGGGCCGCGATAAGTGTAGCAACCTAGATCTGTTGTGCCTCCTGTCTATCATCAATGGCAGGGAGGCCAACATCGCGATGCTCCTCCTTAAATCTTTTGCTAGAGGCCAGAGTTTACAGGGTGCGACGGCCCAGTTAGCATTGGCGTCGTATATCACCAGGATTGCAGAGAGCCTGGGTGTATTTGATAGATATCCGGTCGAGTACTTCACCCGGGGCTCGGATATAGAGCCGTTTGGGTGGCGGATGCCCGGAGGGTCAGGATCTGTGACTATGACGATTCACCGAGGCTCATCCCGGTCCGACAGGAACCACAGGTACCGCCACCAAAGGGTAGTGCAGCTGACGTGGCCATGCAGCGGGGGATTCCGACTCATCGTCAGCATATTCGGATCCCGCGCATTGAGCGTCCACAGCAGCAGCATCCGCTGAGACAGGCATCAACATCATCATCCTCACAGCAGTAGCTGCAGCAGCCAGTCACACTCGCGATGATCTATCAGCAGCAGCAGATATTGAGGGAGGCTCGAGCCGAGATGGAGGAGGCTCGAGCCCATCGACAGAAGGTTCGGGCCGAGATGGAGGAGGCCCGAGCACACAAACAGGAGACGAGGGCCTACCTGGAACGACATGATGATTGTTTTCTTTTATTGTTTGTCACTTCGCATGTACCGCTCCCAAAGTCATTGATTATCACAGTGGAACAGCCTGTGGACCCACAGGATGATACTACTAACGATCCACCAGCACAGTAGCTTTTGGTTACCTTTTTTCAATTTATTTTGTTTTTATTCTCATGGTCTGTATTATATTAATATTATATTATTGGGAATATTGTATGGGTAACCGGTTGGATGTCTATGTTTATATATCTTTTGATTGTTGTTGTGTTTGATTTATTTGTATATTTTGTTGTAATCGAACTTTGTGGGTGTTGTTCGCTATAAACCCTCACGAGACCCCACTCGTCCTCTCGGGCTACCGGGAGGTTTACAGGGCTTGTTGCATATGCTAAATACAATCGTGATTCCTACGAAAGTGAGTTAGGTCTTTTAACGTTTTAACTTGTTTAACAAAATTTATTATGAAACGACTTAATTCGGCTCGGTAATTGATTTAATAAAATTAACAGAAACTCTTTTTCATAACTCATAAAAGACCTATGTCTTATACTTGTGAGAAGCTTGCTTCTACACGTCTCAAGAATTTTGCAGGTTCGGTTGTCAGTTTGGTACTTGGCGAGACGAGAGCATAAGAGTGTTTATGAGAGTTTACGAGCCGACTGGTCCTTTTCCAGTCTCATTGATATCAGGTGATTTTAGTTTCATAATTTATTTTGTTTTCTTAGTTTAAATGTTAAAAGTGTAATTGTATGGTTGCTAGTAGAACTGTCACATTTGAGCCCCGAATTTTTAAAATTGCTTAACAATCAACAAGTCAATTTCAACCACGTCCTCAAATGTTCATTTATTGTTTAACTATTTTCACATTGAGGACAATGTAAACCTCAAGTGTGGGTATGGGGGAAATTTGAAAAATTTAACCCAATAGTACCTCGAAGAGTGTTCAGAAACCAAAGTTGTTAGCTGTTAATTATTGCCATTAATGCCAAGTTATAGGTTTCTGATCATGGTTGGTTTTTCAGCTTCTCAATAGTCTTACTCACAAATATTTTCATAACGAGAAGTTGAAAATGGGGTCGTTTAGGCGGGGATAACGAGTCATGGGGACAGGTACATATGTTTATATAGGCAACCTTATTCCACCGGTACGTGTGTGAGTTGACCACATATATATATAATACACATATAATATATAGTACACACATGTCATTTGAGTGCTTTCATTGATGTTCATGGATTACCGAATCGTAGTTGGCAAAATGCAAAAGTGATAGAGGCAACTAGGTTAAGCCTCGTCTGGATGAGCGAGAATGTGGGTACTGGGGGGTTGGGCCTCATACATTATACATATGAGTATGGGTAATGAGAGGGGCGGGGGGTTGGTTCCCTTAGACAACATTTCTTGGACCTAATTTTCATTTGATTAACCCCGACATTATGTTACGAGACGATCCGGCTTAATAGGATTTTTTTGTATTTGTATTTGTTTTTTTTTTTGTATTTATATTTGTTTCAGTATTAAGCGTCACGTTTACTATGCTTAAAAAAGCCAAAAAAGTTGTCTGTTTATATTCAGTTATGTAATTAGTAGTTCATTTGTGGTAAAAAAAATGGAGATTCAGTTTGTATGTAGTTTTGTTTATTTAGATGTTTTGTAATAAGTCGGGTCGGATCGTTTGAGCTACTTAGAATTTTCCCTTCCATACCCTTACACCTAGCCCTGTTACAACCCTTTTTAAGTCCTTTGATTTGCATTTGTGTCAAAGCAGTTTTATGGATGGACAGCTGTTAATGAGTGATACTGAGAGCAGAGTGATACTAGCACATCTTTTGCTAGTCCAGATATTAAACCGAGAGAAGAGTTATTATATTATGAGGGGTACGAGCATGTGTGCCTTAACCGAAAACAAAGTACCCTTGTCTGGGCGGCTTTATTGTTTTTATTATAGCACTTAACCTTATTTGTGGGATGTCAATCAAGAAAGTGTCAGTCTGGGAAACTAGGTATGACCTCAAACCTTACTAGTATTAATGGCGATAATCTACATACCTATGATGGAGGTTGATGTTTGCTTTAGAGTTTTGCTTGAGGGCAAGCAAAAGATAAATGTGGGGATGTGATGGTTGGTTATTTTGTATATGTTTTAGTTCGTTTATTATTTAGTTTTAATCGTTTATGTTAGGAACTTCGATACTTCATACGTGTATTATTGGATTTTAGGTCAAAGGCATTAAAGTACTCAATTTGGACCTGTTGTGACACGGAATGAATACCCGGGATGTCCAGCACGCGAAACAAGGAATATCATTGAAGTTTGCTGGTGACAAGTCCCATCGCGATACGCGATGGGCTTGGCTGAAGACCCATCGCATATCGCGATGGGGTCAAATTTAAAGTTGACTTTTCTGGTCCATCGCGATACGCTATGGACCAGTGAAGACCCATCCGCGTATCGCGATGGGGCCTGCAGACGGGCTGTTAGGGTTATATCTCATTCTTTCATCATAAACAACTCTAACTCGTTTTTGACGACCGGAGGCGATTTCCAGCAACCAAAGAGGCGATTTTCACCATCCTAGCCCGTGCCAAGACCTTACACATGATCCACATCATCCATATTGAAGATTTAACGATGTCAAGGCTCGGCTAATCTCCTAGAATCGCACCCGGGATGTATAGTTTGTAATCTTTACAGTTTTTCTCATGCGATTAAGAACATTCTTGTATTATTATTGATGATTGATATATGATTATTGATGTTTTGTATTTCTACGTGTTCAATTGGTTTAGGTTTACGTTAGTCTGAATGATTTGTTACCAGTTGCTAGATAATTTATCATATGATTGTTTGGTTAGATTGAATACGATAAAACATACGATTGCCCTTAAATGAGTCACACTGGCAAGGACTATTTAATTACCAGTGTCGTGTGTAAAGTGATTGTTGATGTCTAAGGTTTTGTCTGATTGATCAGTCTGTTGTTAAGCATTAATAATTAATCTGTTGGGTTGCATGAGATAACTTTAGGTTGCTTACTTGAATTCCCGGGTGTGATTTACTTTGTTAATTGCTTGAAACTCGTTTACTTACGTGTTATTTAATTCTCTAAATTCACTTTAATTTCTTGTGTGATCAACACTAAAACTAGTTACTTTATAATATTAGATTTGTACACGAATCAAATTGACCACAAACTCCTGGTGGATACGATACCTTACTTATCCTATTTAGGTAGTTTAATTAGGTTTTTGATTGACTTGAACGACGGTCATCAATAGCATGCACTGCTAGGAGATATTTTGATGATATGATTGTTGTATATGATGAATGGATGATGTATGTATGTATGTATGAAACTTATAATTATGAATATATCGAAGGGTATGGTACGGTTGTACGAAAGAAAGGGAGACCGGACCCTAATAATATCCTAGGATGGAGGGTACCGGACCCTAATAATATTCGAGGGAGAAAGGCGACCAGACCCTAATAATATCCGAGGATGGAGGGTACCGGACCATAACAATATCCGAGGTATGTAGGGCGAAATGCTCTTTATAATGTAAGGTTAGTTATGAATGTATTGTGTATGTTAAAGAAAGAGAATACGAAAGAATGAAAGTATGTATATGAAAGCAATGTGAACATGTTAAGTATGAAGGGTGTATATACCTTCGGGCATGTATACATGTATGTGAACTGTGATTAACTAGAACTCACTCAGCGTAGCTGACTTTTAGTATGCACGCAGGTGATTGAGGCAGTTCGCTTGACGTGGACACATGGTCTGGACCTGAACACACTGGCATCTGAAAGAAAAAAAATGTTATGTTGAATTAAAGACTTATGTTTTAATTTAAAGGACAAAGAATGTTATTTAAGACAAGATTTGAATGTTAGGTAATATATGGTTGAAGTTTTATATTCCGTGAAAGTTTTAATTAACTATGATATTTGGGACTGTGTTTATGAGTAAATCCAACGTCAATGTAGGGAACCGAGAACGAGACCTTACAAGTTGGTATCAGAGCATAAGTTTGAGAGAATTAAGCATCCTACATGTTTAGACTCGAACCGAGAATGGGATTTAAGTAAGAAAAGAAAGAAGATGCCAGTTCAAGAAAGCCATGTGTCACTCAAGCAAGCTAAGTAAAGGTAAAGTACATGATTAAATTCATGTGTAATGTAAGAAAGTGTAAGAAGTCAGCTTAATTGATAGAGATAGGAGTAATTGATTATGTGAAATGTTTGATTGTCTAGCTATTAAAAGTAGAATCCAGCACAAATAGACTCACAAAGGGAAGTGTATAGGACACGGAGAGTAACGTGATCAGCTAATCACAACTGGCCATTGTTATTACATGTTAACCTTACTATCCTTGTACTAAATAGTTCATGGGGTGATAATGTTTGTGTTTTCCTTATAGAATATAAATGGCTGGAGCAAGAAAGACCGTCGGGAAATAAGGTCATACGGGACGTCGTGGCAGGCCATGCATTATCCAAGAACCTTCTGTAGACACATCCACTAACACTAGGGAAGAAGGGAGTGCAGCTGGACGAAATCCGAGCAACAACAAAGGATATCAACTGGACCCTATTGTTCAAGCTGCCATTGCTCAAGCTGTAGCAGCTGCAGTGAAGAATTTACAACCTGAATGGTCTGCTTCAAGCCATGTAAGGACCGCTGAAAGGGCATGCGATGAGGGTAAGAAAGCTAATGAAGGGGAAGGCAATTCAAGTGAAGTCCGATTTGTGAAGGCTGATGAGAGAAAACGAGGCCGCGGTGGGTGTAACTATAAGTTGTTACAAGTTTGCAACCCACCAAAGCTGACTGGTTTGGGAGACGCAATCGTTACTCTTAAATGGATAATCGCCATGGATAAGATTATTCGAATTAGTGAGTGCCGTCCTGATCAAGCTGTGGGTTATGCTACCCAATCGTTCGGTGAGGAAGCAATGTACTGGTGGGAGTTAGTTGAATAGAGGAAGAGTCGAGAAGAGATTAAGGCCTTGAAATGGGATGACTTGAAGGAGATGGTCATGAAACGATTATGTGCTGATGCTGAAGTAGAAATGGCAGAAATGAAGTTTCTGAACTTGAAGGCGGGAAAGATGACACACCGCGAGTATACCACTGAATTCAACCGCATGTCTAGATTGGTGCCTGACATGGTGAACACTGAAGCCAAGCAAATTAAGTGTTACATCAGGGGGCTGCCATAAAATGTTCGCTTTTTGGTCTAGGCTAGTAGACCTGCTACCTTTGATTCTGCTGTGGGACTCGCAGAAATGGTTGGCGACATCCTGGCAGTGGACGATGTGGTGGTGGAAGAAAAGAAGGATAAGAAATGGGCCAATCATGCTAAACGACCCGGTACTCAGTTATAGAACCCTAGGGTAAGTAGAAGGTGTGGGAGAGAAAGACATGTAAGACTTGTGGGAAAGTGCATGGTGGTGAGTGCAAGTGGGGTGCTGGTCCTGATATGTGCCACAAGTGTGGGAAAGCTCATGGTGGAGAATGAAGGCTTGAGACAAATACATGTTATAAGTGTGGAAAGGTGGGCAATATACTAATGAATGCAATGCAAAACCCGCATGCTACAAATATGGCAAGACAGACCATATGGCAAGGGAATGCATTGATGGTGAAGCTGGGGGAAGCGGAAAGAAGGATGCGGAGCAAGCTAGGCCAAGGACTAGGGCCTACATGCTGACCCAGGAGCAGGCCAAGCAGATTCCAGATGTTGTGACAGGAACGTTTCTAGTAAACGGTATTTCCGCTTCGGTGTTGTTTGATTCAGGTGCAAATAGAAGTTTCGTAGCTACACCATTTAGTAAGTAACCAAAATGAAATGTTGTCGTGTACCCGAAACTTTTACCATAGAAACCGTTAGTGAAACCTCGGTTAGGATAATGCGAATGGTTAAGGATTGAAAGATAGAGTTAGAGGGACGTGAGTTCCCTGTTACCCTATACGTTATAACCTTGGGAGGGTTCAATGTGGTTTTGGGAATGGATTGGTTATCTGAGTTCAAGGCTCAAATAGTGTGTAAGATTATACTGATAAGGTTAAGTCCTTGGATGGTAGTACGGTGACGGTTTATGGTAATAAAGAAAGTTCAGGGCTTAATGTCATTTTGATGATAAAAGCTGAAGGTTTTTTTATGACGAGCGTGCGGTGCTTACCTGGCGTATGTTATCAAAGCTACAGTCGAGACGAAAGAATTGAAAGATGTTTCTGTTGTGTGCGACTATCCAGAGGTGTTCCCAGAGGACCTTCCGGGGTTGCCACCGGAGCGTGAGATAGAATTCCAGATAGATTTAGTACCAGGAGCCCAGCCCGTCGCGAAATCACCATACCACCTGGCGCCTTCCTAGATGAAAGAATTGATGTCCCAACTAAAAGAAATCTTCGAAAAAGGTTTTGTAAGTTCGAGTGTTTCCCCGTGGGGCGCGCCATTATTGTTCGTTGAGAAGAAATATGAAAGCATGAGAATGTGTATAGATTACCGGGAGTTAAACAAGCTTACGGTAAAAAACAGATATCCGTTGCCACGGATCGATGATTTGTTTGATCAACTACAAGGTTCGAGCTGGTTCGCGCGCATTGACCTTAGATTAGGCTATCATCAGCTAAAGGTGAAAGAGGTAGACATCCCTAAAACAGCGTTTCGGACGCGGTATGGACACTACGAGTTTCCCGTTATGTTATTCGGTCTAACGAATGCTCCCGCGACATTTATGGACATGATGAATAGGGTATGTCGGCCGATGTTAGATAAGTCGGTTATCGTTTTCATCGATGATATATTGAATTATTCAAAGAGAGAGTCTGATCACGCAGACCATCAAAGAGAAGTGTTGGAAATTTTTGAAGAAAGAGAAGTTGTACGCTAAGTTTTAAAAATGTGCATTCTGGTTGCGCGAAGTGCAATTTTTAGGTCACGTGATTAATCCTGAAGAGAACATCGTGGACCCAGCTAAGATTGAGGCTATAAAGAATTGGAAAACTCCACAGAACCTGACTAATATACGAACCTTCTTAGGGTTGGCTGGCTATTATAGGAGGTTCGTTGAGGGCTTCTCCAAGATAGCCACAACGTTGACTCGTATGACCCGAAGGACAGTAGTATTCAAGTGGGGAAAATTTCAAGAGGTGGCCTTTGAGGAATTAAATAAAATACTTACGCAAGCACTAATCCTTGCTCTACTCAATGGTGATGAGGATTTGGTTGTTTGCACTGATGCTTCGCATCGTGGGTTAGTTTGCGTATTAATGCAACGAGGAAAGGTTATAGCTTATGCGTCTAGATAGTTAAAAGTTCACGAAAGTACTTATCCGACGCATGATCTGGAGCTATCAGCAGTAATACATGCTCTCAAGATATGGAGACATTATCTATAAGGTATTAAGTGTACTGTTTACACCAACCATAAAAGTTTGAAGTATTTCTTTGAGCAAAAGGAGCTGAATATGAGATAGAGAAGATGGTTAGAGTTGATAAAGGACTATGACTGTGATATCAAATACCATCCTGGTAAAGCTAATGTGGTTGCCGACACGTTAAGCCATAAGAATGAGGAAGTCATTGCAACGGTGAAGTCGTATAAGCTGATTGTTAACTCGGATCTCTCTGAAGAAACCATCAAGGTACAGTCTGAGGTACTTGCAGATGACGGAAGAATGAAAAAGAGAGAATTGTTAGGCAGCAAGACGAGATGATGGAAAACACTCATGGTGTTAAGATTAGATTTTACCGTATCTGGATTCCACGCTATGGAAATATCAGAAGTCAAATATTAGATGAAGCTCATAAGTCAAGATATTCAATCCATCCGGGACCACCAAGATGTATCAGGATTTGAAAAGAGACTACTGGTGGCCGGGAATGAAAAATGATGTGGTAGATTACGTCAGTAAGTGCTTAACTTGTTTGCAAGTCAAAGCAGAGCATCAGAAGCCTTATGGGAAAATGCAACCATTAGAGATTCCAGAGTGGAAATGGGAACACATCACCATGGACTTCATAACTAAGCTACCTCATACAGCTAAACATCATGATACCATTTGGGTGATTGTGGACCGTTTGACAAAAAATGCTCACTTTCTACCTATACGAGAAGCTATCTCCTTAGAAACGTTAGCAAATTTGTTCATAAAGGAAGTTGTGACTAAGCATGTAGTACCATTGTCAATAGTGTCAAATAGACACTCGTTTTACTTCAAGATTTTGGAAAAAGTTCCATGAAGCCATGGAGACAAGTTTGAACATCAGTACGTCGTATCATCCTCAAACCGATGGGCAGTCCATAAGGACGATCCAAACCCTTGAAGATATGCTACGAGCTTGTGCTTTAGATTTTAGATGAAGTTGGGATGATCATCTGCATCTAGCAGAGTTCTCCTATTACAACAGCTACCATTCAAGTATTGGCATGCCACCGTTTGAGATGTTGTATGGAAGACATTGTAGAACTCCTATATGTTGGGGAGAGATTGGTCAGAAGGAGATTGGAAGTTTGGAAGTTGTTCAATAAACCTCTTCGAAGTTTGATCATATCAAGGCAAGAATGAAAGCTGCACAAGACAGACAAAAGTCATATACGGTTAACCGACGACGACCAATTGAGTTTGACATTGGAGACAATGTAATGCTCAAGGGCTCGCCTTGGAAGGGAATTATCCGTTTTAGAAAGAGGGGAAAGTTGAGTCCAAGATACATTGGACCGTTTAAGATTGTGGATCGTGTGGGTGAAGTGGTCTACAAACTAGAATTTCCCGAAGAGTTAGAAAGAATTCATTTGACCTTTCATGTTTCTCACCTAAGGAAATGTCTAGCTGATGAGATACCACTTGGGAAGTGGAGGAAGAGATGCGCAAGTTCTATCCAGATTTGTTTAAGTAATAGTTAGGTTTCAGGGACGAAACCTCTTTAAGGAGGGAAGACTTGTAACATCCTAAATTTTGATAATAATAATAATAATAAATAGAGGAATTTGGTTTGTGTAAATGTGTGTTAATATTTAATTAAGATTAAATATTATAAGAGAATATGGACTTGGTTAGCGAAAGATAGATTGAGGGGGGGGGGGGTGATGGGTCTTAGGTCCATGGGCTTAAGAGAGTATAAATACCCCTTAAACCTCCCTAAAACCCTAAAACCCTTATTTCTTATCTCCTAGCCTCCCTACACGCACAAACACTCTCTTGAAATCGGACAAGGATCCAAGACCAAAACCAAGCTTATATCTTGATAGATCTTGGGTATAAAAGCAAGATATAAGATTATTGTTGCATATCAAAGCTAACCATAGTCTAAAAACACATAAAGGTATGTTCTTTACATATAAAGATTTTATTTTTATGAATGGTTTGCCCTAAAACTTGACACGATGGCTAATCGGATATTGTTATACTATAAAAATGTAAACTTTATTATTAATATGGACTTAATGAACTCGTTGATATGTACGGTTCATGAAGAAACCCTAGATCAAGCTTAAGAGCGTTTAATACTAATAAAGGTTGGAACTTAATGAATAAACGACCTAGATCTTAGGCAAAGGGAGAGATAGGAACGTTTAGGGGAGGATTTGATGCTATAATGAGAGTTTGGTTGATAAAATAATATATAATATTAATAATGATAAGTTATGAATAGTAACCCGCCATGGGTGTATTCGAACGGGACAAAACAGGTACTCCATTCGAACCCAGGTTCCCATTATGTATCATATTCGAATACAAGCCCAAACAAGCATATTTCGAATACTTGAAAGAAAGACATAAAGGTTCACACGATTTGCTCTATTCGAATACACGAGATGTATTCGAATACCTGAGTATCCATTCGAATACATGAGAATCTGAATACATGAAGTGTATTCTAAACCATGTGAACACAGGAAAGAAGAAAGAAAGATTTGTCAAGTGTTGCCTATTCGAATACTATATGTATTCAAATATAGGCTCAATTTGAATACATTATATTCAAATGCAATGGGACTTCGAATGCAAAATGTATTCTAAAAGTAGGCCATTCGAATACATAGGGATTCGAGTACAAAGTGTATTCTAAGTGAATACTATTCTAATACAATCCTCTTGTGCATGGAATTTCCAATTAGAATATAATGATGTTAAGGTGAAACAGTAGAACACAATTGTATTCAAACACAAGAGTATTCGAATACAAATGTGTTCGAATTCAAGTGTATTCGTATACAAGTGTGTTCAAATACAAATGTATTCGAATACAAATGTATTCGAATACAAGTGTATTCCAAATGTATTCGAATACAAAAGTGATCAAATACAATAAGTATTCGAATACACTTCCTTACACGCCATTCTAATACAAGGTCATTAGAGTAAACCATACTTAGCCATTTTGCTGAAACCTAAATAATATGACGAGGAAAAGTATTGATACACGGAATTAATGTACAGTTAGCCGAGCTCAATTAAAGAAAGGAATAATCGTTAACGGCGAACGTAACAAGATTCATGTGAGTTTCTAGCCCCATTCCTTGCTATGTTTTCGGGGATGTGTGCATACTCAATGTGATTAGTTAATACACTTACCTTAAGCGGTAAGTGTATGCCTTGTATGATTATTGTATGAATGAATGCTTGACAGTGCATGGGCAATCTTCTGATATTGCATGCACTGCCAGGAGATAGTTTGATGATATGATTGTTGTATATGATGAATGGATGATGTATGTATGTATGAAACTTATAATTATGAATATATAGAAGGGTATGGTACGGTTTTACGAAAGAAAGGGAGACCGGACCCTAATAATATCCTAAGATGGAGGGTACCGGATCCTAATAATATCCGAGGGAGAAGGGAGACCGGACCCTAATAATATCCGAGGATGGAGGGTACCGGACCCTAAAAATATCTGAGGTATGTAAGGCGAAATGCTCCTTATAATGTAAGGTTAGTTATGAATGTATTATGTATGTTAAAGAAAGAGAATACAAAAGAATGAAAGTATGTACATGAAAGCAATGTGAACAGGTTAAGTATGAAGGGTATATATATACCTTCGGGCATGTATACATGTATGTATTTAAAAGGCACAACCATATTCCTCTAACAGTTGGACACCATTGACCAAGATCCCCGCACATATGATGTATACGGAGGGCATTGAGTTCAAAAAGCCCCTTCCATACAAACCGGGTCCGAACGCGGATACAACGCGGTATTGTGACTATCATCATCAAAATGGTCACATGACAAATAAGTCTTCGAACCTGAAAGATGCCATAGAGGAGTATGTCAAGAATGGAAAGTTGTAACACCTAGTAAAGAATATCCGGGGAGCCAGACAGCGGCCTTCCGGTCATGAAGGCGGAAGGTCAGGAAATAAATTCAAAGACCTCCATGCTAACATGATTTTGGGTGCCATTATAAGCAAAAAGCGCTAGCAAACAGAACACGCCGCGTGCAAAGAAGAACAAGTCATCTTTCCAAAAGTAAAAGGCGGCGCAAACAAAAAAGCACCACTGGTGATCACTGCTGTCTTTGGACAATATAGGACAACCAACTTCTTCATTGACGCAGGAGCCACGTGGCCCAAGTCCGATATAATGTATCGAAAATGTTTTGACCTCTTGGAAGAGGAAGATAAGCGACGCTTGGTTCCCATCAATGCGCCAATAACCGGTTTCAATCAAAACATTGAGTACCCATTGGGGAAGCTAACATTTCTGGTTACTCTTAGAGATGGAAAACATTCAAGAACCAGAGGACATGGACTTCATCATCTTAAAAACTCCACCTCTACATTATGATACTGATGTATATAAAGGTATACATCTTTTTAGCATCAAATAATCTCTAAAAACGGCCACTTCTATCAAAAAGAACTAGCTCAGAAGGCTACTTATCACACTAATATGCAATTTCATGTAAACCCAAGCCTTAAACGATGAAACAAGTGAAAAGACGAAGAAAACCCAAGAAATACCTCAACCAAGCCCTCGTGCTCCTTAAACCACACCCCATGCTTTTGAACACAAGAAAAGACAAAAATCTACAAGAAAAGACAAATACTGAAGACAAAAGCACTGGGCCGTGCCCAACGAACACAGGGCCGTGGTCACCTTCAGATAAGACAAAATGAAATTAAGCACATGTTGTTAAAAAGCATGGGGCGTGCCTTAGAAGCACGCCCCCGTGGTGAGTCATCATGTATGATCTGAAAGCATTCAACTGGGACACCTGGACACGGGGCCGTGCCTCATGAAGCACGAGGTCGTGCCCCTCTCTCCAGACAGCCTATAAATAGAGGCTTAAGTTGCACTCATTCGGGTGCTCGAAGAAGATCTCTAAACATGTTTCTCTTATAAAAACACCCACATTACACTCATATAGAAGATCTTGTGAGGATATTGAAGGCTTGGAGGTTATCATCATCATCCATCATCATCAACATCACCATATCCATCATCATTAATAAGGGAGATTCATCCACATTTGGTTAGATTGTTCTAGTTTAATCGTGTGTTTGTTATCATCATCTCTTTTTATGTTCATAACAATGCTCATTATGAGCTAAACTCCAATTACCATCTATAATCTATGATGAAGATTTGTTTTACTTGATGATTATGTGAAACTTGTGGTTTAGTTTGGTATAGTACATGGTTATTTTTCAGTTAGCCATTGATGAAGAAATGTTTTATCACTTTAATTTAATATATCAAAGTTGATGATTTATAATCATTCATGTTAACTCATGTTCTTGGTAACTAGAAATGGTAAAAAGAATACTTTGATACCTTATTCAAGATAAAACATGGATCCTTATGTTATACTTAGAAATGATGAGATATAAGCTATGATCAATTTCTCTAGTTATGATAATTCTGAAATAACATTGTTAACACGATTGCTTAGGTTATCATGCTAGTTAAAGAAATCATATATTAATGGAATGTGTAATTATAATCTAATTAAATCAACCAAGGGAGGTTGTGTGAGTTAACTACAACCACTAGAAGTTGTTAGGATTGGTATTTGAGAAATCGAAGTCAATCCTAATCGTTCTACTATACCAAACTGCTTGTCTACTTATATTGACATTCTCGTGGTAGTATGACATTAGAAAAGAATGGACTTTAAAATGCGCATGCTACTTTCTTTTATGTCATAGAATATGTTCACTTAGAAATGAGGGAGTATTTTATCATATATTATTAGGACAAGTTTATCACATGTTTATTTAATAATCATCAAGGAATAATGGAGTGGATTCTTGATATTAGATGGTAAGCCTTCATATAATTGAATTACTCACTTAGAATTTCTCTTCTTGTCACCTATATATTATATATTTCTATTTTATAAAAAAGTTTAAAAACCAATCTCAAAAATGATTAAACCCTCTGATTAAAGTAAGACGAAGATTCATTATTAGGAACATTTGTGTCCACGAATCGATACTTGGTTCTTACCAGTAATATGCTACATATACGATAGGTACACTTGCCTATTTTGTGTGTGTTTAGTTTTAATAGAAATCACTTTTATAAATTTAAAACACGATCTTGTGCAAAGCTAAATCTCCAATCCATATTAATATAATAATACTAGCACGTGCAGCACACATAAAGTTTTTAGCGGCGTTGCCGGGGACACAGTACGTTTCTTAGAACGATCCAAGTTTTAATTTAATCTTTGTTTATAATTGTAAAAATTTTTAACTTTTATTTTATTTACTTTTACTTACTATATTAAACTTAATATTTTAAGGCTAGCCTAACCTTTACTTTAGTTTAATTAACTTATACCTTAGTTTAGTTTTAGAATAGCTTAATCTAACTCTTAGCCGAACTTTAACTAACCCTTAGTTTAATTTAAATAGTTTAATTTAATATAACCCCATGTATGTCCTCTACATTCGGACCTGAGCTTGTTTCTCCAATTTATGAACCGGAACGACTCTTTCGTCAATGAGCACGTAAACGGACTGCAGAAACCGCCGAAACAATCAAAGAGGAGTCAGTAGATACCACGACATCAGGAGAAAATCAAACCGAAGAAATGATGGAAGCACAAAACAATGAACCAAACATGAGCCAGTATGTCAAGCCAACTCTCGAAGGCTACGGCACTAGAGTGGCTCCACCCGATATCACCAAACATTTCGAAATCAAATCAAGCACCATTCATATGGTAGAAAATTCAGTTCAGTTTCATGGTCTCCTTAACGAAGACCCTCTTTCTCATATAACTCGATTCTTACGAATCTCCAGAACCTTTAAAATTCAAAACTGTTCAGAAGATCATATCAAACTCAAACTCTTTCCTTTCTCTCTAAGGGGTCAAGCCTTAGAATGGATAGAATCCCTTCCTTCTTGTTCCATCACCAACTGGGACCAGATGGTTGAACAGTTTCTCCTCAAATACTTTCCGCCTGATAAAACTGCCAAATATCGAGCCAGCATTACCGGATTCCAGACCGATGATGATTAATCGTTACACGCAGCACGGGAGAGATACAAAAGCC
Organism: Bidens hawaiensis; assembly: GCF_021521415.1. Taxonomy (NCBI): domain Eukaryota; kingdom Viridiplantae; phylum Streptophyta; class Magnoliopsida; order Asterales; family Asteraceae; genus Bidens; species Bidens hawaiensis. Next base: position 52,991 of record NW_027500593.1, read on the forward strand.
TTATGTGAAGATGCCCACACCATGGACTGAGCGTATGGTTACAAGTACAAACTTTCTTTGACGCACAATCCAGTCAAAACAAACAGGCCAACGACCAAGTCGCCGGTGAAGACCTGGTATCCAAATTACCTAAAGAAGCATTCGAAATCATGGATAAGGCAGCAAAGAAAATTTTTGCTTATAACTCACCAAGATCTACACCAACACATAAAGGATTGCACCACGTCGATTTCAACACTCTTGTCACTGCACAACATGAAGCCCTTTCTAAAAAATTCGAACAACTTCAAGCCGAACTATCAAAAACCAAAATCACCTATGACACCAGTGGGGGAACTCATAAGACAAGTGATTGCAAACAAGTCGTTATAGCCATGGAAGAAGTGGATTTCATCACCCGTCAAAACAACGCTATCAGCAACAACTACAATCCAGGATGGAAAAACACCCGAATTTCAGTAGGAAGGACGGAGGTAACACTCAAACCCTACCCGGATTCGAAAAGAGACCGATGAATCAATCCTTCCAGCCTAAACCACAATTCCAAGACCAAAGTTCCAGTAGCCATCAGAATCCGAGCTACTCAAAAATCGAAGAAATGTTGATCCAAATCATGACCAAAACAAAAGAAGAAGAAAAGAAGGCCGAATCAAGAGCTGTTGATATCAGTAGAGTATTGTGGAAGCATGAAGCTGACCTAAGAAGTCAACAAGCATCATTACAGAATCTAGAAACCGAAATCGGACAAATTGCCCCCATAATTATCCGAAAGACCACCTGGCACTCTTCCAAGCAACACAATCACTAGTCCGAATGCGACAGCCAATGCTATTATGTAACATCCCAAAATTTCTAAAATAATATTAATTATATTATTTAATATTGGTGGGAAAGTTTACTCGGGTTAGTGGAGAAACAATAACATAAAGTAGGAGTTATGGGTGATGGACTTGGATTTGAAAGGAATAAGGATGGACCATGGGCTCAAGCCCATGATCCGTAATATATAAACCTTAATTACCAATTAATTCATTCATTTCCATTCAATTCCATACACCACCCAAAACACACACTTAGCTCTCTCTCTCTCTCATCCTACTTTCTCTCTAGCCGAAACCAAGAAGAAGAATCGATTTCCGACCCGAGGTAATGATAGTATGACTTTGTAGAGATCCAAACACGTTAGATTAGTCGCGAAACGACGAGCCGACACTTTAAGCCGTTAAATTTATGAGATCCGGATGGAATCGGGTATAAACCGACCAAAATATGAGCTTAGGGATCACCCTAGCTCAGATCTGGATCGAACGGGATGAAAAACGGTGAAAACGGTGGTGAAACAAGCGAGATCTCTTTTTTCCGGCGAGATCCCGTTTTTCCGGCAAATGCGGCGCCGAAAAGGTGGCGCCGGAGGTCGAGTCACATCAGGAAATGTTCTGATGTGATATCTGATGAAATGTCAGAACCCTAACCTAATTCGTTACGGGAATCTAACGAACTAACCCCAGTTCGTTATGCCAATTCGCCAGGAAAAGATGACGAAGTAACTCCAATTCGTTATGACCATTCGATAAAAGGAATTAATGAATTAGAAGTGGTCTGTTAAGTAGTTTGTTAATGGAGGTATAACGAATGAACCCTCATTCGTTAGAAGGTTCAATTCGTTACAGAGGGGTCATTCGTTAACCAAACCAATTCGTTAAGGTCCAATTCGTTATGAGGACCAGATTCGTATAAGGTCCAATTCGTTATAATGGCAAATACGTTACAAGGACCAGTTTGTTATAATAGTCAGTTTGTGATAACGAGTGAGTTCATTCGTTAACAACCCCATTCGTTAAGGGGCTGAGACGAAATAGAAGTTTGGCATAATTACAGAATGGTCCCTGGACTTAGAAAAGAATGGTATAATTACATAATAGCCCTTGACCTTTAATAATTTATGAAACATACCTTTAAAGGTTAACGAGTAACGATTAACTAACTGGGTAAAGGTTCAATGAAGTAAAACATGCTTAGACACTTAAAGATTAATTAAGTAAACTATGACAATGGCCAGAGTAGTATTTAATATTGCGTTCATTAAAAATATAGTCGTGCACAGCTCAAGAAAGGGAAAACTATTAACGGAAAATGTAACCGAGTTCAGGTGAGTTTCTAGCCCCACTTCCTTGTTATGTTTTCGGGGCTGTGTGCATACTCGATGTGAAGTATGAATACACTTACCTTAAGTGGTAAATGTATGCTATAATGTTTGATATGGTATATATATAGATGTCATAAATGGATGTATGTCGATGCGTAAACGATCTTCGGATATTGCGCGTACCGCCAATGGGAATGATCTACAAGTGGTTATTAGTGTGTGTAAATGTTATGATGCAACTTGGTTATTGTGTAAATGATGTAATAATAGAAAGTATGTTGTAGATAAGTAGAGTTAGAGTGTGATAGAAGTGGGAAGGGTCTAGTAAGGGTGCTAGTGGCATGATGATAGTACGTGGCAGGGTAAGCCTATACGTGCCTTCGTTATTAAAGTGGCATAACGTAAGTGCGTGATAGGGCAAGCCTATACGTGCCTTCGTTATTAAGTGGCATAACGTGAGTGCGTGGGAGGGCAAGCCTCTATGTGCTTCCGTAAATAAGTGGCTAAGACGTAAGGGACATTTAAGTGGTTAAGTGGTAAGGTGAACAGGTTAGACAGTGGACTGTGTATCTTCGGATACGTATATAATGCATGTAATGGTTGTATGGTAAGTTGCTTGATTAACTAGAACTCACTTAGCATAGCTGACTTTTAGTATGGACACAGGTGATCAGACTAAAGAGTTAGCATGAGGATGGCACGTGGCATGGTTTGAACAGCTGGCATATGAAGATGGAAGAAATGATGTTTTAAATATGTTATGGTTTCAAAGAAAAGATTTAACGTTTTGTAACGAATGATTGAAGTTAACGTGACCGCGAAAGTTTTAATTAACTCTGATTTGTAAGAACTGTGTTTATGAGTAAATCCAACGTCAAACGTGAGGCACCGGCAATGGGGCCTTACAAGTTGGTATCAGAGAAAAGTTCGAGAGATTTAAGCATCCTACATGCTTAGACTCGAACAGAAAATGGGATGTAAGTAATAAAAGAAAGAAGATGTCAGTTCAAGATAGCCATGTGTCGCTCAAGCAAGCTCAGTGAAGGTAAATGTATGATTAAATAATGTCTAATAATGTTAGCTTAATTTCTAAAGCAAGGATATGTGAAGGTTAGGGATAGGATTAATTAATTGTTTGATTAATTAACTATTTAAAATTAGAAACTAGCACAAGTGGAATCACAAAGGGAAGTATGTAAAACCTGAGGAGTAATGCAAATAGATAATTACACTTGGCCACTGTCATTAACTACTTACCTTACGAATCATGTGCTAAATAATTCCTAGATTGATAACATTTGTGTTTCCTTATAGAATACGAGTGGCTGGAGCTAGGAGAGTTGCTGGAAAGGGAGGACGTACGGGATGTCGTGGTAGGCCACGGATGGTCCGAGAACCTTATGTTGAATCAGCTACTAACACCGGGGGGAAGAGAGTGCAGCTGATCGAAATCCGAGAAACAACGAAGGACATCAACTTGACCCTGCTGTTCAAGCTGCCATTGCTCAAGCTGTGGCAGCTGCCATGAGGAATTTGAATCCTGAGAAGTCTGCTAGAAGCCATGCAAGAACTGCTGAGAGATCGGGGGAGAATGGTAAGAAAGATGATGAGGGGGAGAAGGGTGACTCGAGCAAAGACCAATCTGTGAAGGTTGATGACAGGAAGAGAGGCCGAGATGGGTGCAACTATAAGTCCTTCAAAGGATGTTACCCGCCAAAGGTGATTGGTCTAGGAAACGCATTCGCTACTCTCCAATGGATGACCACTATGGACAAGATTATCCAAATTAGCGAGTTCCGTCCCGACCAAGCAGTGGGTTATGCCACTCAATCATTTGGAGATGAGGCTATGTACTGGTGGGAAACTGTGAAACAAAGGAAGACCCGAGAAGATATTAAGGCCATGAGGTGGAATGACCTGAAGGAGTTAGTGAAAAGGTTTTGTGCTAATGCCGAGGTTGAGAGGGCCGAGATGAAGTTTCTGAATCTGAAAGCAGGCAAGATGGCACACCGCGAGTACACCACTGAATTCGACCGCATGTCTAGGCTGGTTCCTGACATGGTGAACACTGAGCCTCAATAAGTATGATCATACGCACCCCTAACTACTTTAGCCTTGTGCTAGTAGAATAGGACCTCATTATCCGAGTATGTCGGTTGTTACCGATTAGAAAGGATCCTCATTTACTTATGATTTATATACCACAATTGTTGCTTTTATTTATAGTTTCATATACGATTTGTGGATTTTGCCTCGTATTATATATACCTAAAACTATGAAATTGCTCACCAACATACGTATTGACAAATATTATTTTATGCATTGTTACAGGTTTGATTATTACTTGATTTGGAGTTTGAAGACATCATTATATTTGATACCGCTAGGTTATTGGAAGATTGAACAATATTTATTCTTATATTTGGTATTGTTATGTATGAACAAGATGTATTGCTTTTGTGATTAAATGAAATTAATGAGTTGTTTAAATATTGTCATTTTAATAGTGTCTTGTGTGTAAGATTAAATATATAATTATATATATATTTATAGGAGAAGGTTAACGTACAAATGAAATTAACGTGCTAAATGTAAGAATCAAGTAGAGTAATTATATATACAAGTAGAGTAATTATCACTCTATGATAATTACTCTACTTGTATATATAATTACTCTACTTGATTCTCATGTTTAGCACGTTAATTTCATTTGTGTTTGATCCAAACCCTATATTTGTATATGGCCATTATAATCATTTATATTATAACATATCAAAATATTAATTATACCTTATTATATATTAGTTTGGTAATTGTTGATGGGCCATATTACCTATAATTAACTAATAAAGGGTTTCCCCTTAGATGTATATAAAAAGAGATAAATATTAACATCATAACATAATATCACACACATAAAATTTTGTGTGCCTCCTCTCTCCTAAACCGGGTTCCTCTCAAGAACTCTAACACCATCCTTAACTATACATCCTAAAGGGGAACTCGATCAAGATAACAAACATGTCGACTACATCATACTCTGTTGTGGTTACTACTCTTCATGCTGTAACAGGTTCATAGGCTTATTTTTAATCATGTTTTCTATTACTTACATGAAGAACTGATCAACATTGTGTTCATGGGCAATCCGTTGCACCCCAGCATGTTCCGCCGCGTTTGGTCGGAGTGTGATAGTCAGGTCTTCAATGGGTAAAGGACTGAGACAGAGAATGACGAAGATGATGTAGCTATAGCATCAACTACTAGTAGAATAGATTGAATAAAATTAAAAAGAAGGCTGAAAAGTGCCAAGAAAGATGTTTCCGGTGACTTCTTCAAACAATTAGCTAGCATCGTAGAACCTTTGTTTAGCACACATGATTTCACGATGGTCCAACGGGTGTAATCATCGTGGCCACCCCATCTTTTTATCTGATTAGTTTCATTTTTTTTGGGGGGAATTGAGGATGAAAGTATGTTCAGTTTATTTGAAAAGATGATAGAATATCTAAAGAAAGTATTTATTTAAGGGAAAAAAGAAAGTATTTATTACTTTCATGGGAATGTAGGCTTTAGTACTTATTATAGCTCAAATTTCAAAAATCACTATAAATTCACTTGACCCTCTTTTCAAGTCCGGCTATAACCTAACCGTGAATCAAATCGGTTACTCGGGTTAAACATGGTTTTGAGTGCATAGGACCGAAGACCCGACCCGAAAACAAAATTTATGAGTTTTGAGGACCGAAATAAATCAAAAAAACTGTAGGGTCGGTTTTCTCGAGTTTTTCGGTCCGGACCTAAATATACCCACCCCTAATCCATAGTTGTTTGTTTTGTTTTAATTTTACAAGACTTCCGTTGCGTTAGCCTTCAAATTCAAATAAAAAAAACAAAAGATAGGAAAGACGGACTGAATAAAAACCTTTCATTGTTTTTTCCCCAATGGATAATTTAGTTTATTGAGATTGGCTTTGGTTTTGTGTCTAGTCATCATATTAATTTCAGTAGTTAATTTTTATGACAAAGAAATGGTCTTTGGTTGTCTCTACTCTTTCTTGTATATATCCCTTCCTATTTGATGGATTTTCTTTTAATTCTTTTTTGTTTAAAAATTGGTCAAATTAAGCTGCTGCTATCTAAAACATGTTATTTAACAAAAATACTATTTAAAGTTGTTATTTTTTTTTTGACATGTTATTCTTGCAGACCCATATTTAAATAAAGATGCAGGAACAATGTCTCCTATGGAGAAGTTTTTGTATTGGATGATGGTGGAGAAGTAAGTAAAAGTTTGTTTTTTATATAAATAGTTTTGATTCATAGTGGTAATCATAAATGTATAAACAGTTGAGGGTTCAATTGATTTATGTTTCGTTTGAAGGTGGATTTGGACCTTGGAAACTATGAGCGGTTTCTTGATGTCAAGTTAACACGCGATAATAATATCACCACCGGAAAGATTTACCAGGTAACTTATCAATGAATTATTTAGAGTTAGATGCACAATTGATACTTGTTTATTGTCGGTTGATTTGGTTCTGATATGCAGTCGGTTATTGACAAGGAGAGGAAAGGGGATTATCTTGGAAAAACAGTTCAGGTATTACAAATTACGACTTGCGTGTGACATAAAAACATAGAAAATCATATTAATATAATAGGTTAAGAATGTATTATCAAACAATGTATTAATGGTATCATCTATGGTTCAGGTACTACAAAATAAGACTTATGTGTGGCAATAAAAACCTTGTAAATCTTGTTAATGAAATAAGTTAAGATTGTATTATTAAACAATATGTGTCGTATCTATGGTTCAGGTTGTTCCCCGTATCACGGATGCAATTCAAGATTGGATCGAACGTGTGGCTGCAATACCTGTTGATGGAAAAGGTCCACCCGATGTGTGTGTTATTGAACTAGGCGGTACTATAGGTATGTAATGCTATTATGCACTCACACACACACAGATATATATATATATATATATATATATATATATATATATATGGTCTTTTCCTGACAATTTCCTGTTCATGCAGGGGATATTGAATCAATGCCATTTATTGAGGCACTTGGACAGTTCTCATACCGTGTTGGTAAGTATTATTGTTAGTGCCGAGATTCCTCCCAACAATTCTCATGTTTCGTGTCATTAAATTTGCGACATTTGTTTAGGTGTTGGGAACTTTTGTTTAATACATGTCAGCCTTGTGCCTGTTCTAAATGTTGTTGGTGAACAAGTGAGTTTACATTTAATTTAGAGCTTTTTTTTTAAAAAAAAAATTTGATAATGTTACTTATGTGAAAGTAATTATTCTTTTTTTTTGTAGAAAACGAAGCCTACCCAACATAGTGTTCGGGGATTAAGAAGCTTGGGATTGACTCCAAACATATTAGCTTGTCGCAGCACAACAGTCTCAAATTCTATAATCAGTTTTCTTGCTTATAAGATAACTAGAGGTGGCAATTTGGACCCGATTACTTATTAATGGGTTATTCGGGTTACCTTTTTTAATAGGTCAAATGGGTTGAAAGTCAAAAGAGTATTTTAAATGCATGACACCTTCTACACTTTGTTCATAAAGTTAGATTATTGTTGAAATGATATAATCTAATTTGACCAATTTACTTATTTATTAATTGACAGATTCAACTCATTTATTGTGACGGGCAGAAAGTCAAAATTGTATTTCAACTGCATAATACCTCCTACAATTTTTAGCAAAAAGTTAGATTATTGCTGAAATGATATAATCATAGGCTGACTTGGGTTACATTTCTTAATGGGTCAAATGGGTTTAAAGTCACCTAAAGTGTATTTTAAAGTTTTAATTATAAAACCTCTTACATTTGTATTCAAAAGGTTAGATAATTGCTGTAATGATATTATACTTGTGATCATATTTGACATATGCTGTTACGGGTCAACCCAACACGACTATCCTTTTTGCCACCTCTTAACACTATCAATATGACACAAATCCGTTTGATTACCAACTCTTTAAGCACTAAATATGCAGGAATTGGATACAAACGTGAAGGAGAAACTTTCAAGATTTTGTCATGTCCCGGTAACACAATCAATAAGAAATATTCAGAAAATTTTATTTTAAAATCTAGTTTTTAGTTTATAAATGAATCGTTACTTGCTTTCAGGAGGAAAACATAGTCACTCTATATGATGTTTCCAACATATGGCATATACCTCTACTCTTACGTGTATGTAAATGAGCATACCGTTTAACTTACCTCACGTTTATTTAATATCAACATACACACTTTTGCTTTACCTTTCTTTTTATTTAGGACCAAAAAGCACACGAGGCAATATTGAAGGTGCTAGACCTTCCTTGGTATGTTCTCTAATGTGTTTTAATATCGTTATGATTTATGATCTGATTATAATTATTTTATCTTTTAATGAGTTTGAAAAAATTGTTCTTTTGTATAGTATCACATCTAAACCCGTTTTGGGAGAATGGACAGCTCGTGCCCAACTTTGTGACAAGCTAAATGAGCCGGTAATTTTTTTAAGATAGTTTAACATAAATTTATGTTTTTGCTAATGCTTTATGTTTTTTTTTATATCTGTATAGATTAGAGTTGCAATGGTCGGGAAGTACACAGGTCTTTCAGATTCTTATCTTTCTGTATTAAAGGTGACACTTTATTTACACAAGATGTTTATATTAGACTTTTTAATTAAAATTCATGTTTTTTAAAACAGTTGTATTCTTATTTCAGGCTTTGTTGCATGCATCTGTTGCTTGTGGACGGAAATTAGTCATTAATTGGGTCTCAGCTAGTGAGCTTGAAGATGCAACCGCTATTGAAGTAACTATCTACCTATAAATAAGCTTTTGCACATTTTTGTTAATCCATGAACAGGATCTATACATCTCGATCGGAAAAGAATCAAGAGAAAAAGAAAGAATCGGCGTTGATCGATATATTTTTCGAAACAAACGAAAAGAATTTGAATCGATTTTGACTTGTTTTTTTTCTGATATTTTGATTTTCTGGAGAATTAGGATAGGAAAGAAGGATACCATGAATTTTATTTAGTTCAGCTGTATGTATATATATATATATAGGGACATGTTCAAGTGGGAACTCAAAAAAGCAGGGAACTCTTCATTTTACATGTAAATTTAATAAAAAAATTCATTTTTCATGTAAAAAACATATATTTACATAAGATTTTTACATATAAACACATGTAGAAGCCGTTTAAAAAAATATTTTTAGGTAAAAAAGGTAAAAATAATTTTTTGTACAATTTTTTTTTATAAACAAAAAGTCCGAAAAAGTTTTTGCTAAAACTAATTTTTTACATGTGAAATCGAGCTTTATATATATTTTTTTACATGTAAAATGAAGAGTTCTCCAGTTCCCCACTTTTTTTGAGTTCCATCTTGAACCTGGCCCTATATATGTGTGTGTGTGTGTGCGTGCGTGTTGCATGCATTTGTTTCTTTTACTGATAGATCATGATGGACGTTTTTATTTTCACAGAATCCTGATGTTCACAGAGTTGCTTGGGATTCTTTAAAGGTTAGTCAAAGTTAGAGGTGACAAAATGGGCGGGTCAAACGAGTCGGATTTGATTGGCTGAATCTTTTTGTCCAGATTTCTTTCTTTTTTTTTTAATATTTAAGTAGCGTCAAACATGATTAAATAGTTACATGATTTCATAATAATTTAATCTTGAATAAAAAGCACACTTCACGCAACTTTTGATTTTTTTTTCCTTATCATTTTATTATTGTTTACTCATTTGACCCGTTAAACGTAACCCAAAGTACAATATGTTTAGTCAGCGGATGGTGTTCTTATTCCGGGCGGGTTTGGTGACAGGGGCGTAGAAGGTAAAATAATTGCAGCAAAATACGCTCGTGAAAACAATGTCCCATATCTCGGGATATGTTTAGGAATGCAGACTGCTGTGATTGAGTATGCAAGATCTGTTCTTGGTCTTGAAAATGCTAACAGCACAGAGTTTGACCAAAACACTAAAAACCCGTGTGTTATATTTATGCCCGAGGTTTGTGTTGTTTGTCTTTCTTTAATTTCTAATACCTGTATACAGTTAGTTTGATACACTCCTTTTTTAACAGGGTTCAAAAACTCATATGGGCGGTACCATGCAGCTTGGATCCCGAAGGACTTATTTTCAAGTTGCAAATTCTAAAGCTTCACAGCTGTAAGAGTACAAATTAACATCATTTTTTGAGGGTTTTATAAAAGGAAATTTTTACTAGGATTTGTAATTTGGGGCAATTTCATGTATACCCCTACGAACTTGGAAAATATCATATATGCTCTTACAAAGTAGTTAACATTATCAAATAAGACCTTCTTACCTTATTTCTTTAAAACTTTAAAATTTCATCGTTGACTTCCAATTTTTAGCTTAAATTTTCTTTACCTATTTTAACTTAAATTTGTTTCATTTTTACCCATAAACAATAATTTCCCCAATATATTAGACTGCTTATGTCTCAATTATCAATTTATCATGATTCGAACATATAAGTTCGATTAAGTTGGAGTGATTTAAACAAAGTTAGGGTCTGTAATGGAAAGGGGTAGAATGGTCATCAAGTAAAAAGGCATTAAAGTCGGTTATATAGTTTTAGTAGAGTATGTATGAATAGTTTGTATGAATAGTTTGTAAGAGTATATATGAAATTAATCCTTTTATTTTTTGTTGGTTTTTAGGTATGGAAATCACAGGTTTATAGACGAGAGACATCGCCATCGATATGAGGTATGAATTTTTTCAAGCTAAATATTATTTATGCGGTCATGTGGATTTTTTTTTAAAACTACTTGACCTTTTTAAAACTTTAAACTTAAATCAGGTGAATCCCGACATGGTGTTGCAGCTTGAACAAGCTGGTCTGAGTTTTACAGGCAAAGATGAAAGTGGTCAGCGTATGCAGGTGGGGTACATATGCAGGTTGGTATTAGATTATTCATTTGATATTCGGTTTTTGACTTTTTGTATTTGATTTTCAGATTATTGAAATTGGCAATCACCCGTACTTCATAGGTGTTCAGTTTCATCCCGAGTTTAAGTCCAGGCCGGGAAAACCTTCTGCGCTTTTCTTAGGTACGAATGTTGTAGCTCAATTACATGATAAATAATTACATGTGATTTACATGTGTGGGATGTAACAGGTTGGTTTGGTTAAATGAAGTGATTTAAACTTTCTGTATTGTTACAAAGATAATCTATATTTAAAAATAAAGTGATTTAGAAGCAAACAAGGCGAGTCGATCCAGAGCACGGCTTGTTTACCTTACGAGAGCCCTAGCTTGAGGTCTTCTTGAAAACTCTATTTTTAAAGCTTGAGCTTGGCTCGCTAGTTAATATACATTTATAAATTTTTTTGAATGTATATTTTTAAATTAGTTCTTTTATCTTAGTTTTGTATGTGTACTATAACAGTTATCATACAAATATGTTACATAAAAGCTATAATAAATATCACTTTGTCAAGTTTAACCTGTTTTTTTTTTTTTTTTTTTAATCTTTTATCACACTTTTTTTACCATTGTATTTGTTAATAGACTGAAAGTTGGAATGCTGAAATCTTATGAACATTGAAATATGATTGCAGGGCTTATAGCAGCAGCTAGTGGGCAGTTAGATGTGCTGCTTAAGAAAAGTGTAGCTACAAAGTCGTACGGGTTTACCAATGTGATGTCAGCAGGATCGCCACATAGTAGGTATGGTAACGGGGTCAATGGGATCCATAGCAACGGTTTGCATGTTTGAAGCAAGAAGCAAATGTCCATGATGGGATTTTGTTTTGTGAGTTGGGGGTTTGTATAGTAATCGTGTGTGGACGGTGTTTTTTTATGTTTTTCATAATGGAATTAGGAAAGAAAGAATGAATACTAGGAAGTTGGAAATGAAATTAGTACTTGGGATAAGTTAGTTTTGAAGCTAACACCAAGGCATGTTGGCCTCCTAGTTCAAAGATAGCATAATAGATATGAACTTTTCCAAAATTCTCTTTTTATGCTTTTTAATGAAGTTTTATGAGCTTTTAGTAACATTTACAAACATGGGGACCTTATTATTTACAAACATATACTGTTCTATGTTGGGGGATTGTGTGTGTAAAATCTGAAAATTGTTTCACATACCGTGAAAGATCTGAAGTGAAGAGTTGTTTGTTTGCTTTAATTTTTATTTTTTTTTAGAATATCTTGATTGTTGCAAATTAAGATATGTTCACTCACTTTAGGTTTTCAAATCTTGTTTTTTTTTAGTATAAAAAAAATCCAATGTTGTAAAAGTCATTAGTTGGAATCTAGGCAACCAACTAGGGAGTTGGGTGTACTCGGAGTACTCAGGGAGTATTTGAGGAGTTCTCAGACATGGTAAATATAAAATTAATTAGTAAATATTCTATATATGTCAAATATAATAAGTTACTAATATTTATAACAAAATAGGTGAAGACCAATATAAATAAGAGAAATACATTTTTAAGTAATAAATTGTTTTAAAAATTGCTAATCGTTAATAAAAAAATGATATTTGTTCTTTAATATTATAGAAATACGAATTATGATTTATATTTTTAAGTTAAAATTGGCCCAAGTTCACCGGCTAGATGCGATTTTGGCTGAGGTTGACCAACTTTGATCGATTCTTAGTAATTATGCGAAGTTAAAGAAACTCACATCGATGACATATCATATAGGGAATAATCGGCCTTGTAAACCTACTTTTACAACATTGCAAAAACCTAAGAGTTACTATTAATTATTAAACATACCAATTAACTTAAATTCTTGTGAGTCGTTTGTAAGCCAATTTGATGACATGGATCCTAGCCTTTAAAAAGTTGAGTTTTATAAAATAAAAATATAAGGGTAATTAGTTCTTAAAGTATTTAAATATCAAAGTACTAAACCTAACTTTGCTTTTATATATTACCTTGGACTTATGTGTCCCTTTTAACACCTCCTCTAATTCAAGATATATCGTATACCAAGAAAAACTTAGATGACACCAACTTCATTAATTGGTATGACAATTCTCGGATTGTGCAAACGGAATGAAAAGAAGTTGACAAAGCCAAGCTTCTAAGCGAAGAGCTAATCAAGAGCTATGCCAGTGGGGCTAGCACTTTAGGTATCTAATAAAGTTTACAAGCTTTCAAATAACTCATGAGTAATCAATAGTGAGTGTTGTACTCATATTTGCACTAGTTGGCAAAGGTTAGAGAAAGCTAGACAGCCAAAATGTAACATTTTTCATTTTTTCGTTTAACTTTCATTTGTATTTGTATCAAAAACCTGATCCGTTTTGATCTTTCAGATTCGTCGTTATTAATAAAATGTTGGATTTTATGTTCGTTTTTGTTTCACAAATGTCGGGTCAAGAAAACATCATTTTCGGTACATTAAAACACCTCTTTATGATGAAAAATGACTTAAAAACAAACTTTAGGGACTATTATTGTCAATTATCAACAGCTTGTTTGACCATTTTAACCAATCACATGCAATTTTACCCCATATGAATAAACCATACTTGTACCACTATTAAAGCAATGTCTCATGCACCATTTTGGTTGCTCTTTCTTCTCCAAATTCTCTCTCAAATTAAGATCCAAGTATCCATTATTCAAGTTCTTATAGTTTGACTCTTCAAGGTCAAACTAATACTTATCCTTGTTTTCTAACTATTTCTTGTTACTTAAAGCTTGATGTTGCAACATGTATATAATATACACCCCTTGTTTCCTTCGGCCTTCACTTCTCCAGTCACGATCGGTTGAAGTGTTGTGCTACAAGGCAAGACTACATAGAGGACTAATATAGTCTTTGATAAATACTTTAAGTTATGCTTTAATTTTGTTTATGCTTATTAATATTCTTTAGTCCTTACTTACTTTTAGTTTCCAAATCATTTTTTTAATAGTTCAACATGGAATAGAGGTAAAAAGGCTTGAAAATATTAAAAAATGAAGAGTTCGGTTTGGTTCAGTTAATTTCGGTTTCTATGGTTTTCAGTTTGGTTTCGGTTAACGATTCGGTTATTGCTCACCCCTAGTATAGATAAGTTATAATATTTGTGTGTATATTTTATTTTGTATATATTTGTGTGTGTGAGAGATGGTGACGATAGGTGGTGCTGGTTGCATGTTGAGGGTGGATGGTGACGGAAGGTGGGAGTTGGGCCACTTAAAGATGATTTTTTTTCTATTCTTTTTATTTATATAATTAAGGGTATGTTTGGCAAAACTAGCTGGTAGCTGTTAGCTGTAGTTTTTTAAATATTTATAGACGTTTAGCAGAGTAGCAGAAGCTTTTAATAAAACTATATGGGTGCTCGCGTGGTGCGGCAGAATGGGCGCACAACCTAACTTAACCGTATAATCAGTGTCGGTACATGATTCACCTGATGGCAGTGCATACATAACCCGAATGTAGACGTGTAATTCATGAAAAAGCATTAAGCGTGTAACTGATTTCGAAATCAAGAAACAAAGCTGAAATATATAGTAATTTCAAATAGATAATTTTTTTAAATCAACCTATTTTGATCTGAATCCCTTTCTGAACAGGCACTATTCTAATCTAAAAAATGTTCTGACCTGACCTCTTTCGACTCAAAAGCGTACCGACACGAACGAACTAATTTAACCCTTTTTGTATCGACTCGTTCTGACCCTAATTTGGTCTTATACATGACTCGAGCTCACCTTACTCGACGTGTTACCGATCTTAACCGATAATCACGTAGTATGTTAATTTTTTTAAAGTTAAAGAAGTATTACAATATTATACTCAAATTAAAGACAATAAAATGCTCGTTTTTATGATATAATTTGTTCAAAAAATTATTAACATGTGAAAAAGTTACGCCCCCCCTAACAAATTCATGGGGGTAGATAGTTTTGAATAAGGGTTAAATGTGTGTCTATTATATAAATTAAAAAAAGTTGATAGAAGCTCAAGTACCAAACTTGTAAATTCAAATGTAAAAGCTTGTAGTTAGCGTTCAAATATGAATCTTTTTCTACCAACCTAAAAGCTTGAAACTACCTTAACCAAACAAAGCTTTTTATTGAATATGAATTTTTTTCTTAAAAACTTGTAGCTAGAAGCTCATAAAAGCCCTTGCCAGACATACCCTAAGGGTATGTGTGGCAAAACTAGCTGGTAGCTGGAAGCTGGTGGCTGGAAGTTGTAGCTGGTAGCTGTTAGCTGTAGCTTTTTAGAAATATTTAAGTGTTTGGTAGATTAGCTGTAGCTTTTAATAAAACTAGTTGGGTGCTCGCGCGATGCATCGTTCTAATCCGAAACCTATTCTGACTTGACCCCTTTCGACTCAAAACCGTACCAACATGAACCGGACTAAATTAGCCCTTTTTGCATCGACTCGTTCCGACCCTAATTTGGTCTTACACATGACCCGAGCTTGCCTGACTCGACTTGTTGCCGATCCTAACCAAAAATCACATAATATGTTAATTTTTTAAAGTTAAAGAAGTATAACAATATGATAATCAAATTAAAGAGAATAAAATGCTCGTTTTTATGATGCAATTTTTAAATATAAATATTAACATATGAAAAAGTTATGGTCTTTTAAAAAGTCATGGGGGTAGTTGGTTTTGAATATGGGTTAAATATGTAATTATTATATGAATTAATAAAATGTGATGGAAGAAATACTAAAAACTTGTAACTTTTTGTAAACGCTAGTAGTTGGAGCTTTTAGCTTTAAGTTTTTTCTCATATCTAAAAGCTTCAAGCTACTCTAACCAAACAAAATTTTTCAATAAATTTGAGCTTTTTCTTAAAAGCTTGTAACTTAAAGCTTCTAAAAGCTCCTAAAAGCTCTTTGCCAAACATACCCTAAGTATTTTATCTTTTATCATTAGGGTATAATAGTCATTTTACATAGATTTGGATGAAATTTTAACAACGTTAGATGGTAAGGACCACAATAGCTACAACATTTATAACTTTGTACTATTTTATTAATAAGTTTATAACCATTAGGATCAAGTGTGTATTTATGAAGCGTCAAGTACCAAGTATGCAATATCAGCAAACCTTAGGGACTAACGATGCAGTTAAGTCAGGTTAAAATGAATGATTCACAAATTAATAATAACTAGTAGAAGAGCCCGCGTATTGCGGCGGGTAATGCAACGGGGATTCAGTTTGTTATGGCACCGTCATTTCTTATAGCAGAATTTACTTGTGGTACAAAAAACCCCATGATGAGGCGGCATAAAATATGTTGTTTATAGTTGTTCAAACCACTATTCAATAATTCCAATATATGAACCACTACACTCACAAAACAACCGGGATCGTAATTATAAAAAAATCAGTAGTGACTCAGAAGAAAAAAAGCTTACCTACAAATCCTAAAATTAAAAATATGTGTTGTAACATATAAAGTTTGTAGCATAAGAATCAAATCTGATCATTTCAAAAACTTATAACACTTTTATGCCAAGATCATGCAAGAATAAGTATTAGTGTTGACACTTTATGTTGCTTGGTCATTTGTTTTCCGCAAAAATAATGTGTAAAGTTAGCCCATCTTGGTTTTTAATTGTAACTAAGGTAATGTTTGTTTTTTCAGAGGTAAAATGTCTGTAGTCTGCGGACAACCTCTGAAGACATCTGTAACAGAAGAGGTGGACCAAATCTCTGCAGTTTGTAACAAGAAGACTGTTTGTTTTTAACGTCTGCAGACTGTTAAAATAAAGAAGTCTTTTGACAATATTAATAACACACATCGTTTTAATGATCAATTTTTGAGTTGGTTTCTTTTGTTAGTTATCTATCTTAGGAAGAAAAAGCAAAGATGATTCAAACACCGCTGTTTGTTGCTGGTTTGAATACATTAACACAAACGCTTTTTGGGACACGGTTGCCGGCTGTTATAGGGGGGTCGTATACTTTCGTGCCTCCAACGATTTCGATCATACTAGCGGGTCGATATAGTGGCATCATGGATCCTAAGGAGGTGGTAATACTTATGCTATCCTAGCCTTTTATGAAACTTACATGGATAACATTCTGTTTGATTTTAAATCCAATTTAATTTCCAAATGTCGATGATTATGTAGAAATTTGCGAGGATTATGAGAGGGACCCAAGGTGCTCTTATTCTTGCATCAACTCTGCAAATTGTGCTCGGTTTCAGTGGCCTTTGGCGTAATATCACAAGGTTCATGATCCCGTTGTCTGCAGTTCCGTTGGTGGAGAAGTGCAGCGACGGCGATGGAGGATTGGAGAAGTGGAGCGACGGCTGTGGATGAGTGGAGCAGTGGAGGAGTGCGGCGGTGGAGGGGTTGCGACGGTGCCGGCGACGGTGGAGCAGTGGAGGCCGTCGGTGGGGTTGCGGCGGTGGAGGAGTGAGGCAGTGGAGGGGCTGTTTGTAGAGGAGAAAATATTAGGGTTTGGACTTTGGAGTCTGATGGAGAGGAAATGAAGGAAAAAAGAAGAAGATGGGGAGAAGAGGTGAGAAGTAACAACACTTCTAGGAGAAGAGAGCGTGAAGAGGTTTTTTTAATGAAATGTCTTCAGGAAAAAAAACACACTGCAGACCACAACGTCGGCGCGGCGCAGACAAAAGTGGTCTAGAAGAGCTTTTAAGGAAAAACAAACAGCCCCTAATACACACATCTCTGCTAATAATGTACTGTGAAAAATTATTATAGAAACATTAGATAACAATAAGAATGAGTGTTTTACAATTCAATAAAAAAAGTAAATTAAAATAATCTAATTTTGTATATCCGTAGCCACACATATTAAAGGAGATATTGGACATATAATGATCTTCCATATGCAGAAATTTAATCATGTCAGCTTGAGTTCTTCCAAAGAACTCCACATGTTCCTCCACTTCATCCACCTTTTGTTCTACAAAAGTGCAAACTGCACACACATTGCACAAATTGAGCAAAGTGTCAAGTGTTGTAGCTACCTTTTCAATTACTATTGGTTGTCTTTTTTGTTAAAGCTAGTATGGTTTATAAAACCTGAGTGTTTGGATTGGTTACATCCAAGTTGAAGTGTTGAACAATGTTAAGCTAAACCACCGCGTGGTTTAGCCATTGACAGCATGATAAGTCACATAAGAACCTTCATGAGATTTGCACTACCTAAAGGAAAACCAAAAATTAACATTATTTAGGTATTCTCATTAAAAAGAATTGGTACATCAAGTCACACACTTTACATCACATATTGTCACCCTTATGTCCAACCATACCTTTTTTTACCAATTATAAAAAGTTGTAGAAATTCCCCAGGAGTAAGATGTGCAACCGAAAATACTACACCACTTATGCAAACAAATATATTTGTAAAGATATAGATAAGCGGCTGCATATAGAATATTGTTGACATTATTATATGACCCGGTTGAAAAGAAGAGGCTTGTTAATTGGTACATCAGAGAGCCATTGGACACGAAGTTCGTTTAATCAGTAAACGAACACATGTCTAGTTCGCTCATTTATGTTCTTGAACGTTCATTCATTTACGTTTGATTATGTTACTTTGGTTACTTTCGTTTTCTTACATATGTTTTACTTCATTCTCTTTTATATTTATGTTTTCTAATGAAGATTATTTTGCATAGATAATATAGTTTTCAAAATCATATTTAGAAAAAAAATACACTACACGAATAGTCTTCTAAAACTAAATATTAGTTGAACAAGTTACAAAAAATTTTACCAAAACAAATAATTACAACTCTTCTTCGTCTTCATTCTCGTCTTCACCCTCGTCTTCGTTATCGGAAGAAACTCCGTCCTCCGCCTCCTCATCATGAATATGACGCTCTATTGGTATTTCGTCTTCAAAGTTCGCCTTGTGTTGTACACGATCCACCGCATCCAAATGGTCCTTTAGGCAAATGCAAACCTCTAGAGACTCGGGAGTTAGTTTTGTTCTTCGCATAGATAACACCCTCCCACTAAGAGAAAAAACCGATTCGGAAGCAACCGTTGAGGCTTGTACGGCAAGCAAATCACGAGCCATTGCGGATAGAATGGGAAATTCGTTTTGTTTACCTTTCCACCAAGCCAACAAATCAATATTGCGAATTTCGTCGACCGTTGCGCCCTCAACATAGTTTGCTCCACTATATCGACCAAGTTCGCTACTTGGTGTGTTTCCTCTTTGCCTCTTAGATGCCGATTCACGAATCCCATTCATCAAGTTTATAAGTGGGTCATTGCACGGCCTACCAGTTGTTGTTTTTTTCACAAAAGACGATCTCGTGCTTGGACCATACATTTGAAAATAATGGTCATAAAGGTCTTGAAGGTTTTTGTTGAACTTGTCCTTCGCTTCCGTCGACAACTTCGGGTCAATCTCGTGCATACCTAAGTTGTCGAATATTTCCTCAATCGTTGTTTCAACCCCATTAACATTCCAATAGGGGTTTAATACGGCGGCACAAGTAAAGACCGGCGGTATGATTTCAAAATATTTTATGAACTTTTCTTTCATCACCGCAACAATATTTTCGAAGAGTTTGTTCTTCTTCGCAAAGCTTTTAAAAACACAAGACATATAGTACAATTCTTGCAAAACCCAACAACTAGTAGGGTAATAGACTCCCGATAATTTTGTTGTTGACTTTTTGAACACGTCAAGATACTCCAACAAATAACCGACTTGGACCCAAACACTTTCCGGAAACATATCGGCCTCGCGTTCTTCAACAAGATTGTTATGAAAAGCTTGTAAAGTTTGGCGTTGGGCAAAAGCACACTTTAACATATGACAAGTTGAGTTCCAACGGGTTGGAACGTCCCAATTCGGCCCCAAATACTTTCTTTCAACCGACTTGCAATAGTTCTTATATTCAAGATGTCTTCTTTTACCACTTTTGAAGACATCTTGTAACATAAGTCTAAAGTATTTTAAATCATCACAAATGTGTTCATTGTCAAGACCTATTTGAACAACCAAGTTGATGATATGTGCAACACATCGGACATGAAAAAAATCCCCGAAACAAGGTGGTGAATATTTAATGATAAATTTTTCAGCCGCCTTAGTATTGTTTGAAGCGTTGTCAAACGAAATCGAAAATATTTTATTTCTCAAGTTGTAAGTCGTTATAACTTTATCAAGTAATTCAAACAATTTTTCGGCGGTATGTGGGAACGGGAAGTTTTCAAAAGCGATGGTGCGTTTCATCAATTGCCATGTCACCGGATCAACCCAATGAGCGGTGACACATATGTATGATTCGGGCAACCCGTGTGGTGCCGACCAAACATCGGTAGTTAAACTAACCATGGCTTCTAAAGAATGAAAAGACTCGATTAACTCTTTTTTAGCACACTCCCACAACCTGATACAATGACGTCTTAAGGTAGTACGACTTACATGTGTGTATCTCGGTTGTAGAGTTTCGCGAATCAACGAAGTCAACTCCGGGTCATCAAAGTGGTTAAACGGCAAACCTCGTTGAATAACGAACTTTGCCATTCTATCTTGAACTTGAGTCGTGTTGTAACGAAATAGTGTACTACCTTTACCCAAGTCAATTTGATCGGTCGCGCCAATCCTTTTCAACGCCTTGCAATATGGCTTCTCGATGTGCTTTCTCAAAGTAGAGTTGGAATCGTGCTTTAATATTGAACCACATAATTTGCAACGAGCCTTTTGATAACCTTCGTCATCCACAATCAAATCCCAATTCTTCCATATGTCTTGGTTGCGGTTATGGTTGACTACCGTAACAACCCTTGGGTCCTCCGTAACAGGAACGGGGGTAACAAAAACACTCTTCTTAGCCTTGTTGTTAGTTTTTTTGATGGGTGCCATAATAATATTTAGTTGGATGGTCGGGTAAAGGAACGGGTTTGCTAAAGGAGTAGTATTTTAGTTTGTTTTTGAGTTTGGTGGTGAAACAAGTAATGGAAACAAGTTATATATAGGTTTGGGCATCAAAAACCGGTTCCAACGGCTATATTACCGTTGGAACCGGTTCCAACGGATCTATTGTCTCAAAAACCGGTTCCAACGGCTATATTACCGTTGGAACCGGTTCCAACGGCTAATTGGTGTCTAAAAAACCGGTTCCAACGGCTATATTACCGTTGGAACCGGTTCCAACGGCTAGTTTGACTTTTGTTTGACCCTTCAAAAAAACCCGTCGGAACCGGTTTTTCCGGGTACGAACCGAACCGGTTTCAATTAAGAACCGGGTAGGAACCGGGTTGGAACTGGTACTGACATACAAATGGGAGAACCGGGTACGATTTTCGGGTACAAAAATACCCAAACCGGGTATTGTTCCAACCGGGTAGGAACTGGAACCGGTTCCGGTTCGGTTCCACCAGTTAGGTTCCGGTTCGGTTCCACCAGTTAGGATCCGGAACCGTTTTTTTGTGCACCTCTATTCTAAACAGCTCCTAATAAGAACTAAAAAATATAGCAATTAATAAGTACAAACATTAATAAATTATTATCATGTAACCAAATATTTTAGTTAGTTTGATGTGTCTACTCTTTATCTATAGTTTGAAACTACCAGCTGCGGTAAATATTTTGAAAGTTGACTGAAGTGAAAACATATCTGGAGTCAAGTAGTCAACACAAGTCATCAATTATATTTAAAGTCTGTGTTTGTAAAGTTGTCAGTCAAGTTCGTAATTTTTATTTGAACAACCAATCATGATTGATCATATTGTTCTCTTCTCTTACTTATGTTTAATATTGCTTTCTCTAGCTTTTCATTGGTTTGCCATTAAACTAAAAATCATTATCATTTAAGTATTTATATACATTGCAACAAAGAATTTCTAATCTAGCGATAATATTTATCGAGTGTGATAGTAAACAAATGCATAGATTTATTAATTTAATATCGAGTGATATTATAAAGAGCTTCTTAGTTACCATTAGGGCGTTAAAAAAGTTCACAAAAGAAAAAAAAAGAAACACATTTGCAAATATCTGTAACAAAATTCATCATTAAAAATCATTTATAACAAATCATTTAACCAACTTTCATCATTAAAAAGTTAATCCATGGATTTTTGACCATAAGAATTATAAATTAATACGTGTATACAAATATCTGTAATGGATCTATTATGAACTCCTCTCCCAAGCAATGTTGTAATTTGACGTTAAAAAAAAACAATGTTATAATTTGAACATATATACTTTATTTCATCAAATTAAATACAATACAGCTTCTTATTCTTTTAGGCCATAAGAAACTTAAATATTGCATACATAACAAAAACGAAAATATCACATAAGGCAGCCCAATAAGTGCAACACCTAATACATACAAACTAAACCTTTAACAGTTTCATCTATCAATGCATTATCACTGGGGGGAGATGGAAATAAATCGGTATGTGGTTATGTGGCTGCAATGCAGTATCCCACACCAAAAAGGCACTCGTTGAATTCATCCATGTACCGGTCATCTCTGGAAAGTGTCGGTCCAACACATCCTTCAGACTCTCGGCTTTGTTCACCCATTCAAACCTTTTTTGGTGTACACATCTTCGTTAAAATTGCTAGTGAATGATCTATCTGCTTGGAGTCTCCTTGATGCCATGGTTAGAAAGATTATAAAGGTTGTCTCGCTAATGCCGAACCCCCTTCGATCTTTTTCTCAGCCATCATTCCTACCAACAGATCAAGTTGTTCGACATCATCACCATGCACTTCACGTAATGTGGCAATAGCTTCTTCATCCTCAGTTAGATCTTCCCAACTGGAGATTGGGATCAACAAAAGTGATCTACGGAACTCATTGTATCTTGTTACTTTTCTCTCCCTATCCCTATAAACTGCATCAAAATATCATTATATATAGGTTAGGATCAATGATCATATATACACTTACAAACATTCGTTGCTGACAAACAGAAGAGAAAGAAAATGCTTACTATCGAGTGATGCTAAGTCGATGTGGTCGGGTCGATCTGTCCCATCCACGTTTTGTGGGACAATGTCCCTTAGCCAGACTGGATAGTTAAACAACTCAAGCGCTCCACATGCTTGATGTCCCATTGATACCATTTGTGCTTTAAATCCAATTTCTAATAGTTTGTTCTCTCCATTCTTCCCAATCAAATCAATCATGTTAACACTGCATGTAAATACATAATTATCAACATGGATTACTCAATAAACCTTCATGACTATACATAAAAAGGACAAATTTACTTGGGTGTGAAGCTAGTACCTCATAGCAATTTTAGGGGACTTGTTTGGGCCTGGTGCAGACTTGACATCCCTAATGATGAGTTCATCAGGAAAGAGAGAATGCATTATGTAAACACTTGTAAACTCTTCGGTTAGCGAGTAGGGAACGCTATGATTATTGGGTTTGTTTAACCCTACAAGACCTCCCAAAATAGGTCCTACAGCATGCCCAAATGTATCATTGAATCTTTTACCCAATGTTCCATACCTGAATGTATCAAATTTCAACAAAGTATTACTAATGGTACTAGCATAAAACTAGATTTCTTGGCTGGTTAAATATAATAATAAGTATTATAGTTACCAGTTAGCTCTCATTCCAGCTTTAAGCATGTCAGTTTTGAGAAGCGCAATGGTGTGGATCTTTGCGATCACTGCAGAAGTTCCCTATGCTATGTCCAAATTTCACTCTTCTGGTAAACGAACACGTCCATTTTCTTAATGAAAGAACATGAATAAGAAAACCACATTCATTTATTTGTTTGAGTTCGATCGCCCGTCCTTTTAACTTAAAACGAACAAACCCGAGCATGGCTCATTTATGTTCATTCAGTTCATTTACATGCCTAACACATATATATAATAATTTATTGAATTACCTTTGACCCGATTTCCACCTTTCCCTAACCAGTATCCAGGGTCTAAAAAGTAAACAAAGCCGGTTTTTTATCGTCTGATAAGTTGGAGAACTGATGTGATGAAAACAGTCAATTAAATATTAACTAAATTAAACAAATAATAAAAACTAGACTTAAGACTCAACTACACAAAACACCGGCAAGTGAACCGATCAATTGTACTAAAGCTAAGTAAGCCCGGAATATCGAACCCAAAGGACTCTATAAATTACGTTAATTAACTAATTAGACTCAACTTACGACACGACTATTTATTATTAATGTTTTAAGGGGGGTTTTAAACTAATATTAAATTAAGAAAATAAATGAACAAGTAAACTAGAAAACAAGCAATCAAACACAAGATCGAAACCAATAAGAGAAGGAATCTACCTAGGTAAGAATCCCATGTATCAACAATCATCAAGCAATGGACAACCAGTTATGATATGGAAACTGATTTCTAAATATATTCATCTAACCCACCCTAGAGGACCCTCAATCGCATCAAGTAAAATCCTAAAGAATGAATATTAGATTATTAAGCAATCAGTTGGATTGATTTCTTCACAGTCATCAATTTGGGTTAATTAATAGTATCTAAAGCAAGTAATCTCACGAAACACTAAACTCTAGATAACTTGATAAGCTTATCATGACATCATGAACAAGGATCAAAACAATAACCAAGCAAGAATACTATCACTAATCTAACCTAGAATGCGATTGACCAAGATACATGAACAACTCCTCACCATACAACTATTGGAATTCAGCAGAACATTCAAAATCCTAAATCAACTTTCAACAAGCTTCTATGATCTAATAGGCCTATTCAATCACAATAATCAAAACAACAAGTAATGATTAAACATAAACCCTAAATCTAAAGAACACAATCAATAGAAAACAAGATCCATGTGAAGCAATAGTTAATAATCAACCAAGATAACAAATATTCATATGCATCATGAAAGCAAAATCAAGTCTTTTACTATTAAATCAACAAATCCATAATCAAACAATAGTCCAAAGCAAGAATCAAGCGTCAACATGTTCATCAAACCTAGGTAGACATGAAGTCTAGCCTAGCATAGTCATAATCAAAGACAAATAACTAGAACAAAGAAAACAAAAGAGAATCATGATAGATAGTGAACAAGGATAATGAAAAAGAATGAAAGAACCCTTCTTAATCGACCCTTGAACACTCGTATGAAAGCTCTATGATCTCTAATGTAATCAACCTCCAAAAACCCTTCAATCCCTTGTTTTCTTCTCTCAAAATCGGCTGCCAACAAGTGTTTTTTCGTCTAGGTTTGCAACCTTCTTTATATATAAACTAACTGGGCCTTAACTTGCAAAAAACAGCTGATCAAAGGTTCTAGGCGCCGCGCGACCAGGCCTTGCCTCCCTGACCGCGCGGCGTGGCGTGTCTAGGGAGGCCACGAGTTTTTCTTCTTCTTTTATTACTAAATATTGTGAAATCTTGATCAATCTTTTTTCCTTGAACTCCAAGTAACAATAGGAAACTTCTAGAATTTCTTTTCTTTGATTCACAAGCCACCATCTATATGAAAACATAACTGAAGTAATCATGTAACCAATGACGAGCAAAAACGAACATATACTTCATATGAAATGATAGAACGAATTAGATTTTAACATGGAAGACACCAAAAGATTTAAAACACGATAAACATCAAATAAACTTGACCCAAAACCCAAATTAATAAAAGATGAACGAACGAACTAAACCGAACTCAAAACATTAAATAAACATAACTTTACAAGGGATTCGAGATGTATAAATAGATGTATATCAAAAACATATAAAGTAGATGGCCAAGGCAACCCACAAAAAAATGTTGCTAGGAGCCAATATATAGTTATCATTCTACCAAAAAGACAGAATACATCACATTGGTCAGCTTTAAATAAGAGAAAGAGTATACTACGGCACATAAAAAACCATATAAATACATACCAATGTTACTAAACAGTCGGTGTCATTTGATGCCTTCCATTTACTGGCCAGTTAATACCCAGGCGTTGAGGAGTGGATGTGGCATCATAAAGCATTTTAAGGGATTTAGCATGAAGATGATATGGGTAAAAATATCATATTGTCCTATATGTGTCGAAGTAGCTGTCACCGTAAGAAAATCCAAATATGAAAAATGTGAAGAACTGAGTATCCATGAACATATGCATAAAAAAACTTGTTAACAATCGAATTAGAAAATTTCAATACAAAAAAAACTCTTAATTATTGAAACCAGTAAAAACAATTTAGCCCTGTTTTACTACTTACTTGGCAGTTGTGATCATGGCGCTTGGCATATCAGTAAACTTTGTTTCTCAAAATTGAAACCTGCATATTTTGAAAATTATTAACTTCATTCATTAACACAAGAATTCAACATCAAAATAGACAAAAATTGTGAACAAAACTCATATTTAACTCACTAAATGATCAAATCAAACATATCAATAAGCCAAAAAGTAACCAATTTTGTATAATCCTATTTCAAACACAAAACTTTAGCCTAATTTCAAAAATAAACGAAAATCAAGCTTGCATACCTCTCATTTATTTTGCTCATCCCACACTATTTGGTCTCGAATGCTTTGAACGATCGTCCTTGTGCCCATCTACATTAAGTGTAAAAGTTCAATTTCACATTCAGTGATAATCACGACCTTTATCTAAATCCAATTAAAGATGAGAAGATATTTGGTTTGAGGGCGAGAGGAAGCATACACATAAAGGTGCGATGTTACTGATTTTTCCTTTTGCTGCTGCTAAGGCAGAGAATTATGGTTACACTGGGGGTATAGATAACAAGCAACAATTGTAACAGAATACGGTTGTTATCAATGGATATATATGGAGAATTGATAATGGATATGAATGGAGAATTGATGAGAGGACTGTTACAATAGAGTAAGAGTCGCCTGAGTATTATTGGGGAGCAATCATGTGGTCGGATAATGAGGGTAATAAATATTACACGTCGAGAAATTGGAATGTGAAAATGTATGTATCTCTATT
Organism: Bidens hawaiensis; assembly: GCF_021521415.1. NCBI lineage: Eukaryota > Viridiplantae > Streptophyta > Magnoliopsida > Asterales > Asteraceae > Bidens > Bidens hawaiensis. The sequence continues at coordinate 80,074 of NW_027500593.1, forward strand.
ATAATTATAATGTAATATAGATAATAATAATAATAATAAATGAATGAATAAAAAGCTCACTCAAAACACCCCATTGTTATAAATTGGTTACGGCTCAACAGTAGAGCATCCACTTTATTAGTGGAGGGTAAGAGGTTCAAACCTTACTATCATCAATTTATATGGGAGATATGAGGATGACCCTAGTTTGCCAGGGTTCGAGTCATGATCTCACCCGGTTTTACCGGCTCCTCGCTGTCGTGCTGTTGGCGGGCGTGAGGATCGGGTTTTATTTGGGAAATCTCTCAATAGGTGAACCGCTAGCGGCTCTGTCTGTCCGGACTCATAGCAGGCTCGGGCTACCTTTAGCCAACAGAGGCTGTGTACGAAGTACCTGGGTTACCTAATGGTTCGTTCCAAAAGAAACACCCCCTTGTTATTAGGTTAGGGTTTCTTTCTTGATTGAAGTTATTATACTAGTAATAATAGCTAGGTAATCCTAATCTAATCTAATCTAATCTAATCTAATCTAACCATCATGCTTTTGGGGTTGGCCATAAGATCCATAATCCAGCCCATATCAACCCCCCTAATTTACTCAAGATCCACCACCACGACGCCATTGGGGCTGTTGTTTTCACCACCCACCTGCAACTGCAACAATACATCATCAAGGTTTAGGTTTATACAGAGCCTCACCGATACCCGCTTTCCTAAACGAAGGCCCCTTGATAATATTAATAATAAGCCCCCAAGGAAAAGGGCTACCTTAAACCCTCCAGGTATTTCTTACTTTACATTATTATTATTTTTCATTCTTAAGTTTGTTCTAAATTTATTAATTTTATTTTTTTTTGCTAGGATATCGCTGAATAAAAAAAGTTAACATCTGTGGTTAAATTACATATAACCACATAATCATACAACACGACATAACTCACATTGGTCTAACTAACTATATGATTTTCATTCTTGTAATGGGTGCTGACAATGCAATGCACACACAGGTAGCTTATTCCTCAATTCTAGAAATGTGCAGCAGGTCATTTTTGTCTGCTAAATTGCAGGGCCTTATGCTTGGGTTAAGCATGTTCCTGGTGAACCGATACCTGCAAATCAACCCAATGTTGGAAGTGTTAAACGTAGAAATGAAAAAAAGCGGATAAAACTGCGTAAGGCCTTTATACTGGTAAGGACAAATTTTAGTTGATAACCTTATGGGCTCTCACTTTTGTGCAAATAAGGACTCAACCTTTTTTATTATTTTTTCATGATTAAATCCTCTAACTTGATAAAAGTTAATGACAAAAGGTCTTTTTTATTAAGTGTATGAATTTCATCATGCAAAAAAGGACCTTTGATCATCTTTTAACAAGTTAAAGGATTTAATCGTCAAAAACTGGGCCTTTAAACGAATCTAACGTCCGGTGAACTGGTTGACGGGAGGTTCGTTTATTTATTATGTGAATGAACATGAACAATTTTTTTTTGTTCATTTAGTTAAAGCGGACATGCACACTTGTCTCGCTTGTTCATTTATGTCCCATTTTAGTTTGTTTATTCATTTATGTTTGCTTAAGTTCTTTCGTCTATGTTCGTTAATATATTCGCTTAAATTTTTAGGTCAGTTATACTTTAATTTAGTTTTAAAAACTTTTAGGCTCAACATATCGTTGTTCATATTTACTTTTGATGGTTTTAGCTTAGTTATGTTCATCATCTATTTTTAGTTATGTTCATTTACGTTCGTGAACCATTTGTTTATGCTTTATATTGTTAATGAACAAACATAAGCGGGCACATCTCTTTTCTTAATGAACGAAGACGAAGAAAATCCTGTTTGTTTGTTCGGTTAAAGTTAAACAAACGAACTCGAACGTGTCCATTCGTGTTCGTTATGCTTCGTTTACAGGCCTAGGCATTTTTGTTACCAACAGTTTCATTAAAAAGGTCCTTTTAGTTAAATCTTTAAATCTTAACAAGGGTATTTATAATGTGATTATGATAGTCATATTTGATACACTAATAAACATAGTTATTTAAAAGCCCTCGCTTCTTGCGCCTAGGCCCATTTTCCAGGCTAGACCCAATATCTGCGCTTCTAGTTCCTAGTCCCTCGCTTCTTGAAGGTGACAACACCTTTCCTGGCATTGATGACGGATCAAGAACAATAGTCATTTGAACGCTTACTATTTATTCCGTTTTGACCTTTTGGTTTTTATGTTTTGAACATTTTGGTACTTTACCTTGAACAATTTGTTATTCAAGTTTTGGAATTACGTTTGAACCTCACCCTTTTAGAGCTTTTGGTACTAATAGCCTTTGTTTATTATATATGAAAGAATAGTATTATTTTTCTAATACACAATATATTTATATTTTTTTATGTAAGTGCGCTTTTTGTCTTAGGCCCTCACTTATTTTGCGCCTCGCGCCTAGGCCCTATGCGCCTTAAGTGCACCTAGTGCCTTTGATAACTATTCTAATAAATAGTAACTTGTAAAGAATATTTAAATTTTGAAGAAAAAGTGATTTAAAGTAAACAAACATACCTAAAAAGGGTGCCTATAGTCATTTTAACCGACCACCTGTTTTGCTAAATTTAAATGTAGTAATTTATTAATATTTATCTGATTTTTGATGTGGTGCAGGCTGAAAAGAAGCAGCGAAAGGCTCAATTGCAGGAAGCTAACAAGAAGAAGAAAATGAAGAAGATAGAAAGGAAAATGGCAGCTGTAGCAAGGGATAGAGCATGGGCTGAAAGACTAGCAGAGTTGCAGCAGATTGAAGAAGATAAAAAGGCAGCCGCAGCAGCTATGACTTAATTTCTGCATTTTCTTTGTAGTCTTTTATGTTTCTCAATCGAGTTCTCTTAAAAGATAAAGAAATGATTTTGTGATTCATGACTTGGATGCCATCTGATGCTTGTTTCAATGATGCATTGTTATCTTGGTTCTTTTTATTATGTGTACTTTTTATTTTATTTCAGGAACATGTATACATACCTTTTTCCAAATAAGTTATTAGTTTGTGTATGTTGGTAATAAACTTTTTCATTTTATATTACAGGTCGTATTCTATTCTGTTAAGAATCAGAGCATACTTGTTATGTAATTAAAGGCACATGCAATCTTTTTTAGTCAAACAGAGCTTAGAGGTAGCCTCTCATATGCCTTATGACCATGGGACGCTCATTAGTAATCTGATTATACGGTTTCAGGTATGCTTGATTATGTCCCTAATGTCCCATTCTTTATGTCCTTTGTTCCTGCTTATACGAGGAAATGTGAGTTCAAGAGAAAGTTATATCTAGTAACTAGGAATAAGGGTCAATAAATATGTCGGATGCATACATGAAGCCTTTTTTTCTCAGAATCTTCTTAAAGTAACCCATATTGATTTTCTCAACAACTACGTGCTGGTAGGGCCATGTTGTCTACACGACATGGGCGTGCCTATCATTATCATGAGTAAGTTTCCCAGCTGACAGGCACGGTCATGCCTTGTACACGACATGACTTGTAACACCCTGTAACCGCAGCGGAAACGTAAACGGGATGCAACAGACACGTCTGATATCAACAGTATTGCTTATAAAGAAAACACCACTACATTAATTTACATCATATTACATTGTTCCGAGTTTAGTTCCCGTCCAGGCGATGGCACATAAGTTTTACCAACAATACATTAACATATTTAATACAAAAAGAACATTAAGCTTCCACAAAAGAGCACGCATCGTCAAGCATATAGCAATTATTCCAGTTTGGGAGTACCTAAAAAGCATGTAAAGAAAACGGGTCAACTACGAATAGTTGGTGAGTTTCACTAATTTAAATAAACAGTGACAAATCATTATAATAATCATATATTAGCGATGTAATTATGCTGAGCCCACAAGTGAAATGACTATCCACACACAATCCCGTGGCATACTCCGCCCACGAACCTGCCCCAAAACGCTATTTCTAACATTACATAGCAAAATATATATATAACAACAAAATAGACATGTGCAACTGGTTGGGAAACATCAGCAAATCCATGCCGGACCAGTTGGGTTTGTCAGACCAATAGTACTATTCACACTCTACCGGCTTTCAGTTAATCACTCGTGTTGCGGGGCCTTACAATGTTAGCAACTCAGACAATTACCATCTTAGTACATTTCCGTACGATTCCCGTACAATAAAATATATATATATCCACGCAAATCCATGCGTTCAGTATGTACTTAAACATTTTAATAACATGCTTTCCGCCCCGGGAAAATATTTAAAAACAATTCAGAAAAAGGGGCTCGTGAAACTCACCTTATCGCAACAAGTAGGTATCACAGTACACCAGCTATTAATCCGGATCTGTAATACGATCCCTAAGTTCGTTACTATACAATCACTATTAATATAACTTTAACTGTGTTAACCGGTACATCTGGGGACACTGTTAACCCAGTACTGTAACCGTTCCGGGGGCAATGTTAACCCAGAAACACTTCTCCGGACTCAGATTGTGATATCGTTTAGAGTTCACTAGTTAAAATGACTATTAGTCGTTTTTCCCGTTTTGCGTGCCTAGCACGGTTATCCGTTTTTACGTTTCAAAAATGAGTTTGATCACACACGACCCGAAAATAGTTGTTGACTGATAATTTAATTAAAGTTGTGAAATTAGAGCTCGGTTTAGACGCCCAGTTTGGCCGCGGGGCCCGTTTCCGTCTTTAGTGCACCGGAAACTGTTAAATCGGGTAAAAATTACTCAAATCATCCGAATTATTTTCGGATGATTCATTTTTACTTGTTTAACTCAGTTATATGAAAATAGTTCATTTTTAGGGTTTTTATACACCAGTCAGCTCGCTTAGGCGAACTTTACCGATTCTGTGCCGTACTTTACTTATCCCGAAGCATTAATGCTTCGTAAAATCACTAAATATCATAGATATCATCTATAATTGAACCCTCGATTCGTTCAGGTTTCAATAACTATCGATCGATTAATCGCATATTCAATACGATGAATTATATATTCACGTACAATCAATACAGTGAACCATGTATTCTCGTATAATTACTATGGTAATTCATGTACCCGACATTAAATATAACGTAACTATTGTCTACCGGTTAGGGTATACTTGGTTTCTTCGGAATCGTTACATTCTCCCCCCGTTAAGAAATTTCGTCCTCGAAATTTTACACGCCCACTATCCCCTGTAATCAATGCACATTCTAAGGCTCCCGTCCTTCTTTTTCACGAATAATACAGGTGCACCCCACGGGGAATGACTAGGACGTATAAACCCTTTATCCAACAATTCTTGCAACTGACTGGATAATTCTTGCATCTCGGACGGTGCAAGTCTGTAAGGTGCTTTAGCAACAGGGCCAGCTTGAGGTATTAAATCGATTCTGAATTCGACCTGTCGGGTTGGCGGTAATCCAGGAAGTTCTTCTGGGAAAACTTGTGGAAATTCGCGTACCACCGGGATATCATCCACCCGTTTCTCCTCAGAATCTGTGGCCGTCAAACTCGCTAGATACGCCACGCATCCCTGGCGTATATATTTTAACACCTTGAGGTGGGATATAAATGGTATCATTGTGCCTGACTTCTCTCCTTGCACTAACACCTCTTCGTCATCCGACACCCGGATCTTGACGATTTTCTTTTCACAGTTTATTTCCACTTTGTTACGTGCTAACCAATCCATTCCCACTATTACGTCAAAACTACCTAATTCTACCGGTAATAAGTCAATCAGGAAGGATTGATCGTTCAGAATAAAAGGGCAATTCCGAACTATCTGATTAACTATCATGGTTTTACCGTTAGCGACTTCTACGGTGTAAGGTTCTATGGTTTCACTAGTCGGAAGGTTTGCTATCGAAAATAACTTAACGGAGACAAAACTTCTATCGGCGCCCGTATCAAATAATACAGAAGCATAATGATCAGAGACGAGGAATGTACCTGTCACTACGCTGGGGTCCTGGCGTGCTTCGTTCGCCCCCATCACAAATGCTCGGCCTCTCGCCGGATTGGACGACGATGTCTGACCCACGGTTTGCCTCCCATTTCCTCCCTGGTTCAGTTTCGGACAGTTTCTCTTGAAGTGATCTGTGCTGCCGCATTCAAAGCAAGCACTGCTGGTGGTCATCATTTGGTTTCCTTGTGGGTTTTGTTGTCGGGCTGGTTGGGTTCTAAATGGCTGCGCACGGATAGGTTGCGGTTGTCGGTTCAGATTGTTCAGGTTTGTCCTATATCTCGGTGCGTAGTGCCCATCCCTGCCACACCGGTGGCACACTACCTTCTTGCACACGCCACCATGCTGGTAACCGCATTTCCCACACTTAGGGAACGTCCCTTTCTGCGATTCCTGCCTTCCGCCTGAACTAGTCATGGCGTAGTTCTGGGCAGCGGGCCTAGCACGTTTATTTTGCTGCTTCTCCTGGATCCTATGGTCATACGTACCCCGCTTTCCCCCAGCAGACTCTCCTGCCACCTTCAGTGACCCACTCCTCACGAAATCGTATGTGACGATACCCGCTTGCGTCACCGCACCCTCAAACGTCTTGTGTCCTCCAGCGTTGACTATACTCCTTACTACTGGAGTTAGTCCCCATATATAACGCTAAACCCTCTTTGACTCTGGGGTGACCAACCATGGCACCAATCGCGACAACTCATTGAATCGGTTCGTATAACCCAAGTGGTCTGCCCCCTCCATCTCCAGGTTCCACAATTCGTTTTCTAATTTCTGCAGTTCATTTTTCGGGCAGAAATGCTCCAGTACAAGGGCCTTGAGCTCTGCCCAGGTCATGCGGTTTGTCGCTGCCTGACCGCGAGTTTGCACTATTGTGTTCCACCATGTTAAGACATGGTCCGTGAACGTGCAGGTAGCATATTTAACAACGTAATCCTCACGGCAGTTGCTGATGTTCACAACAGACTCTATTTTCTCAATCCACTTAACCAACCCATTTGGTCCCTCACACCCGCTAAATTCTAGGGGCTTGCACAACATAAAATCTTTGATTGAACATCCCTTTGTTGCAGGAGTCGGTTCAGTGCGGTTCGTTTCTACACTAGGTATAGGGCCATTACTATCTGTAACGACCACCCTAGGCGTTGCGTCATTCCTCGGAATCGGGTTACCGCTCGGTGGAGGATTAACATTTTGTTCCCCCTCATTATTGGTGGTCGTTTGATTGCTCGCAGGGTCTGGGTTGGTCGTATTATTGATACTGGCGGCGATGCGCGATACTATATCCGGTATCGCCGCCTCTAACTGTCAAGCAATCAGACGACCCACATCCACTTCTGACATTTGAGCTGACCGTTTTGGTGCCATTCTACACAACATTAAGAAAAATACATATAATTAATACAAATTCCAATCTCGATACATAACACACATTCCATTCATTAATAAACATTAGTACATATTACATAAACATCCGTTCATATTACATTCCTACCATCATCACATAGATTAAGTTTCCATACAACAGTCCTACATCGGCATCATTTCGACATAACCCGCTATGGGTCAGTGCTTGAATGATACATCAAAAGTATCTACAATGGTATCCCCAAAAAAGGCCCCCTATGGGCTAGTGGCTGTAATATAACTACCCAAGATTCACTCTATGTTATCATCGCCACTAACTGCTTACACAGAGTATCAAAAAGCGGACCCTGACTACTACCACCCTAACATGATCTAAGCATGGTGGTACACCAACCACACCAACACTGCCACCATCACCATCAACACCGCCATCAGACCCCGAATCCGTGTCTCCATCAGGTCAATCATCCACTGGGAGTATGCGCCCTCCCTCCTCAGCTGGCCAATCGCGTACTGGCTGTCCAGTACGCAGTCCGCCAAATGTCTCCTCCTCTGGATCCCCACCGTCAAGGCGATGGTGTGCTCAACCACCTGCTCGGTGAGCACTCGGAGCCATGCAGCCTCAGCGGAGGGACGCTCATCCCTCTCCAGCCTAGGGGTACCCCACACGGGTGGCGGCACAGGCTCAGGCTGGGGGCGGGAGGACTCTCCCCTGTGGTAAGTGGGTCTGGGTGGGGTAGAGGTAGGTGGGACATAAGGGACACTGATCCGCGCCGTGAGGTGGGGACCGGGACTGGGAGGGGTAGGGGTGACCTGTGGTGCTGGTGGGGTGGGGGATCTGGCAACCCTAGTCGGGGAGGATAGGCTAGCACTCCTACGGCTAGTCTCACTAGGCTCAGTGCTGGATGCTAAGCGTAAGCTCTTGGAGTTCCCGGAACTGACCTCCTCCGGGTCCTCCTCTACTAACAAACTTCGAGACCTCGACATCCTTACCTGTACACAAGTTAGCAAACATATAGTTCCTTCCATAATGTAAATCACAATTAATATACACATACTTATACAACTTTGTCACATAAAAATATTATCATATACTTACACATATGTTGCCGGTTTTACCTATTAATGTTCCCCGTGTCTTCCCCTGAATTCCCTCGTGTGGACAAGTCTGTTATTATGTTCCGGACCATAATAACTCACTTGTCCATCCAAGTTCATCCAGATCTCGTCACTATAAATTATTAGTTGATATTCAGATCCTATAATACTTGAGCTACTGGTTATATTTTAGGTATCTTTTAAAGACATCCTAATTCTTTATAACCAATGGCCCTGATACCAAGTTCTGTAACACCCCGTAACCGCAGCGGAAACGTAAACGGGATGCAACAGACACGTCTGATATCAACAGCATTGCTTATAAAGAAAACACCACTACATTAATTTACATCATATTACATTGTTCCGAGTTTAGTTACAATCTAGGCGTTAACACATAAGTTTTACCAACAATACATTAACATATTTAATACAAAAAGATCATTAAGCTTCCACAAAAGCACGCATCGTCAAGCATGTAGCACTTATTCCAGTTTGGGAGTACCTAGAAAGCATGTAAAGAAAACGGGTCAACTACGAATAGTTGGTGAGTTTCACTAATTTAAACAACTGTGACAAATCATTATAATAATCATATATTAGCGATATAATTATGCTGAGCCCACAAGTGAAATCTCTGTTAACCCAGTACTGTACCCGTTCCGGGGGCAATGTTAACCCAGAAACACTTCTAGGGACATCTGGGGACACTGTTAACCCAGTACAGTACCCATTCCGGGGGCAATGTTAACCCAGAAACACTTCTAGGGACATCTGGGGACACAGTTAACCCAGTACAGTACCCATTCCGGGGGCAATGTTAACCCAGAAACACTTCTAAGGACATCTGGGGACACTGTTAACCCAGTACTGTACCCATTCCGTATGATTCCCGTACAATCAAATATTTATAAATACACGCAAATCCATGCGTTCAGTATGTACTTAAACATTTCAATAGTAACATGCTTTTCGCCCCGGGAAAATATTTAAAAACAATTCAGAAAAAGGGGC